>NC_053024.1:40112524-40412524 GCF_003073215.2 Triticum urartu
GAATGATCTGATTGACATGACCCATTCCATTAGCTTAGCACCCGATCGTTTAGTATGTTGCTATTGCTTTCTTCATGACTTATACATGTTCCTATAACTATGAGATTATGCAACTCCTGTTTACCGGAGGAACACTTTGGGTACTACCAAACGTCACAACGTAACTGGGTGATTATAAAGGAGTACTACAGGTGTCTCCAAAGGTACATGTTGGGTTGGCATATTTCAAGATTAGGTTTTGTCACTCCGATTGTCGGAGAGGTATCTCTGGGCCCTCTCGGTAATGCACATCACATAAGCCTTGCAAGCATTACAACTAATATGTTAGTTGTGAGATGATGTATTACGGAACGAGTAAAGAGACTTGCCGGCAACGAGATTGAACTAAGTATTGGAATACCGACGATCGAATCTCGGGCAAGTAACATACCGATGACAAAGGGAATGACGTATGTTGTTATGCGGTCTGACCGATAAAGATCTTGGTAGAATATGTAGGAGCCAATATGGGCATCCAGGTCCCGCTATTGGTTATTGACCGGAGATGTGTCTCGGTCATGTCTACATTGTACTCGAACCCGTAGGGTCCGTACGCTTAAGGTTACGATGACAGTTATATTATGAGTTTATGCATTTTGATGTACCGAAGGTTGTTCGGAGTCCCGGATGTGATCACGGACATGACGAGGAATCTCGAAATGGTCGAGACATAAAGATTGATATATTGGAAGCCTATGTTTGGATATCGGAAGTGTTCCGGGTGAAATCGGGATTTTACCGGAGTACCGGGAGGTTACCGGAACCCCCCGGGAGCTATATGGGCCATGATGGGCCTTAGTGGAAAAGAGAAGAGGCAGCCCCTCATGGGCCGCGCGCCCCTCCCCTCCCTTGGTCCGAATAGGACAAGGAGAGGGGGCCGGCCCCTCTCTCTCTTTTCCCCCCTCCGCGAATCCTATTCCAACTAGGATTGGGGGGAATCCTACTCCCAGAGGGAGTAGGACTCTCCTGGCGCACCCTCCATGGCCGGCCAGCCTCCCCCCTTTAGTCCTCTATATACGGAGGCAGGGGCACCCCAGAGACACACAAGTTGATCCTCGTGATCGTTCCTTAGCCGTGTGCGGTGCCCCCTGCCACCATATTCCACCTCGGTCATATCGTTGTAGTGCTTAGGCGAAGCCCTGCGTCGGTAGAACATCATCATCGTCACCACGCCGTTCTGCTGACGGAACTCATCCCCGAAGCTTTGCTGGATCGGATCCTGGGGAGCGTCATCGAGCTGTACGTGTGCTAAGAACTCGGAGGTGCCGGAGTAACGGTGCTTGGATCGGTCGGATCAGGAAGAAGACATACGACTACTTCCTCTACGTTGTGTCAACACTTCCGTTGCGATCTACAAGGGTACGTAGATCATAATCTCCCCTCTCGTTGCTATGCATCACCATGATCTTGCGTGTGCGTAGGAAAATTTTGAAATTACTACGTTCCCCAACAGTGGCATCCGAGCCTAGGTTTTATGGTTTGATGTTATATGCACGAGTAGAACACAAGTGAGTTGTGGGCGATATAAGTCATACTGCCTACCAGCATGTCATACTTTGGTTCGGCGGTATTGTTGGACGAGACGACCCAGACCGACATTACACGTACGCTTACGCGAGACCGGTTCTCCCGACGTGCTTTGCACATAGGTGGCTTGCGGGCGACAGTCTCTCCAACTTTAGTTGAACCGAGTGTGGCTACGCCCGGTCCTTGCGAAGGTTAAAACAGAGTCAAATTAACAAACTATCGTTGTGGTTTTGATGCGTAGGTGAGATTGGTTCTTACTTAAGCCCGTAGCAGCCATGTAAAACTTGCAACAACAAAGTAGAGGACGTCTAACTTGTTTTTGCAGGGCATGTTGTGATGTGATATGGTCAAGGCATGATGCTAAATTTTATTGTATGAGATGATCATGTTTTGTAACCGAGTTATCGGCAACTGGCAGGAGCCATATGGTTGTCGCTTTATTGTATGCAATGCAATCGCGATGTAATGCTTTACTTTATCACTAAGCGGTAGCGATAGTCGTGGAAGCATAAGATTGGCGAGATGACAACGATGCTACGATGGAGATCAAGGTGTCGCGCCGGTGACGATGGTGATCATGACGGTGCTTCGGAGATGGAGATCACAGGCACAAGATGATGATGGCCATATCATATCACTTATATTGATTGCATGTGATGTTTATCTTTTATGCATCTTATCTTGCTTTGATTGACGGTAGCATTATAACATGATCTCTCACTAAATTATCAAGAAGTGTTCTCCCTGAGTATGCACCGTTGCCAAAGTTCGCCGTGCCCAGACACCACGTGATGATCGGGTGTGATAAGCTCTACGTCCATCTACAACGGGTGCAAGCCAGTTTTGCACACGCAGAATACTCGGGTTATACTTCACAAGCCTAGCATATGCATATATGGCCTCGGAACACGGAGACCAAAAGGTCGAGCGTGAATCATATAGTAGATATGATCAACATAGCGATGTTCACCAATGAAACTACTCCATCTCACGTGATGATCGGACATGGTTTAGTTGATTTGGATCACGTGATCACTTAGAGGATTAGAGGGATGTCTATCTAAGTGGGAGTTCTTAAGTAATATGATTAATTTAACTTAAATTTATCATGAACTTAGTCCTGGTAGTATTTTGCAAATTATGTTGTAGATCAATAGCTCGCGTTGTTGCTTCCCTGTGTTTATTTTGATATGTTCCTAGAGAAAATTGTGTTGAAAGATGTTAGTAGCAATGATGCGGATTGGATCCATGATCTGAGGTTTATCCTCATTGCTGCACAGAAGAATTATGTCCTTGATGCACCGCTAGGTGACAGACCTATTGCAGGAGTAGATGCAGACGTTATGAACGTTTGGCTAGCTCAATATGATGACTACTTGATAGTTTAGTGCACCATGCTTAACGGCTTAGAATCGGGACTTCAAAGACGTTTTGAACGTCATGGACCATATGAGATGTTCCAGGAGTTGAAGTTAATATTTCAAGCAAATACCCGAGTTGAGAGATATGAAGTCTCCAACAAGTTCTATAGCTAAAAGATGGAGGAGAATCGCTCAACTAGTGAGCATGTGCTCAGATTGTCTGGGTACTACAATCGCTTGAATCAAGTGGGAGTTAATCTTCCAGATAAGATAGTGATTGACAGAATTCTCTAGTCACCATCACCAAGTTAGTAGAACTACGTGATGAACTATGATATGCAAGGGATAACGGAAACGATTCCCAAGCTCTTCGTAATGCGGAAATTGACGAAGGTAGAAATCGAGAAAAACATCAAGTGTTGATGGTAGACAAGACCACTAGTTTCAAGAAAAGGGTAGAGGGAAGAAGGGGAACTTCAAAGAGAACAGCAAGCAAGTTGCTGCTCAAGTGAAGAAGCCCAAATCTGATCCTAAGCCTGAGACTAAGTGCTTCTACTGCAAAGGGACTGGTCACTGGAAGCGGAACTACCCCAAGTGATTGGCAGATAAGAAGGATGGCAAAGTGAACATAAGTATATTTGATATACATGTTATTGATGTGTACTTTACTAGTGTTTATAGCAACCCCTCAGTATTTGATACTAGTTCAGTTGCTAAGATTAGTAACTCGAAACGGGAGTTGCAGAATAAAGACTAGTTGAGGGTGAAGTGAAGATGTGTGTTGGAAGTGGTTCCAAGATTGATATGATCATCATCGCACACTCCCTATACTTTCGGGATTAGTGTTGAATCTGAATAAGTGTTATTTGGTGTTTGCGTTGAGCATGAATATGATTTGATCATGTTTATTGCAATACGGTTATTCATTAAAGTAAGAGAATAATAGTTGTTCTGTTTACATGAATAAAACCTTATATGGTTACACACCCAATGAAAATAGTTCGTTGGATCTCGATCGTAGTGATACACATAATCATAATATTGAAACCAAAAGATGCAAAGTTAATAATGATAGTGCAACTTATTTGTGGCACTGCCGTTTAGGTCATATTGGTGTAAAGCGCATGAAGAAACTCAATGCTGATGGGATTTTGGAATCACTTGATTATGAATCACTTGATGCTTGCGAACCATGCCTCACAGGCAAGATGACTAAGACTCCGTTCTCCGGAGCGAGCAACTGACTTATTGGAAATAATACATACTGATGTATGCGGTCCGATGAGTGTTAAGGCTCACGGCAAGTATCGTTATTTTCTGAACTTCACAGATGATTTGAGCAGATATGGGTATATCTACTTGATGAAACATAAGTCTGAAACATTTGAAAAGTTCAAAGAATTTCAGAGTGAAGTGGAAAATCATCGTAACAAGAAAATAAAGTTTCTACCATCTGATCGCAGAGACAAATATTTGAGTTACGAGTTTGGTCTTCAATTAAAACAATGTGGAATAGTTTCACAAACTCATGCCACATGGAACACCACAGCATAATGGTGTGTCCGAACGTCATAACCGTACTTTATTGGATATAGTGCAATCTATGATGTCTCTTACCGATCTACCACTATCGTTTTGGGGTTATGCATTAAAGACAGCTGCATTCACGTTTAAAAGGGCACCATCTAAGTCCGTTGAGACGACACAATCTGAACTGTGGTTTGGCAAGAAACCAAAGTTGTCGTTTCTTAAAGTTTGGGATTGTGATGCTTATATGAAAAAGTTTCATCCTGATAAGCTCAAACCCAAATCGGAGAAATATGTCTTCATAGGATACCCAAAGGAGACTGTTGGGTACACCTTCTATCACAAATCCGAAGGCAAGACTTTTTTTGCTAAATTCGGAGTTTTTCTAGAGAAGGAGTTTCTCTCGAAAGAAGTGAGTGTGAGGAAAGTAGAAAACTTGATAAGGTAATTGTATCATCTCCCTTATTGGAAAGTAGTTCATCACAGAAATGTGTTCTTGTGACTACTACACCAATTAGTGAGGAAGTTAATGATGATGATCATGTAACTTCAGATCAAGTTACTACCGAATCTTGTAGGTAAACCAGAGTGAGATCCGCACCAGAGTGGTACGGTAATCCTGTTCTGGAAGTCATGTTACTAGACCATGACGAACTTGCGAACTATGAGGAAGCGATGATGAGCCCAGATTCCGCGAAATGCTTTGAGGCCATGAAATCTGAGATATGATCCATGTATGAGAACAAAGTATGGACTTTGATGGATTTGCCCGATGATCGGCAAGCCATAGAAAATAAATGGATTTTCAAGAGGAAGACGGACGCTGATAGTAGTGTTACTATCTACAAAGGTAGAATTGTCGCAAAAGGTTTTCGACAACTTCAAGGTGTTGACTACGACGAGAGTTTCTCACTCGTATCTATGCTTAAGTCTGTCCGAATCATGTTAGCAATTGCCGCATTTTACGAAATCTGGCAAATGGATAAACAAAACTGCATTCCTTAATAAATTTATTAAAGAAGAGTTGTATATGATACAACCAGAAGGTTTTGTCAATCCTAAAGGTGCTAACAAAATATGCAAGCTCCAGCGATCCATCTATGGACTGGTGCAAGCATCTCGGAGTTGGAATATACGCTTTGATAAGTTGATTAAAGAATATAGTTTTATACAGACTTGCGATGAAGTCTGTATTTACAAGAAAGTGAGTGGGAGCACTACAGCATTTCTGATAAGTATATATGTATGACATATTGTTGATCAGAAATAATGTAGAATTAATCTGCAAAGCATAAAGGAGTGTTTTTTAAAGAAGTTTTTCAAAGAAATACCTTGGTGAAGCTGCTTACATATTGAGCATCAAGATCTATAGAGATAGATCAAGACGCTTGATAAGTTTTTCAATGAGTACATACCTTGACAAGATTTTGAAGAAGTTCAAAATGGAACAGTCAAAGAAAGAGTTCTTGCCTGTGTTGCAAGGTGTGAAATTGAGTAAGACTCAAATCCCGACCACGGCAGAAGATAGAAATAGAATGAAAGTCATTCCCTATGCCTCAGCCATAGGTTCTATAAAGTATGCCATGCTGTGTACCAGATCTATTGTATACCCTACACTGTGTTAAGCAAGGGAGTACAATAGTGATCTAAGAGTAGATCACTGGACAGCGGTCAAAATTATCCTTAGTGGAATAAGGAAATATTTCTCAATTATGGAGGTGACAAAAAGGTTCGTCGTAAAAAGTTACGTCGATGCAAGTTTTGACACAGATCTGGATGACTCTAAGTCTTGATCTAGATACATATTGAAAGAGGGAGCAATAAGCTAGAGTAGCTCCGTGCAGAGCATTGTTGACATAGAAATTCGCAAAATACTTACGGATCTGAATATGACAGACCCGTTGACTAAAATTATCTCACAAGCAAAACATGATCACACCTTAGTACTCTTTGGGTGTTAATCGCATAGCGATGTGAACTAGATTACTGACTCTAGTAAACCCTTTGGGTGTTGATCACATAGCGATGTGAACTATGGGTGATAATCACATGGTGATGTGAACTATTGTTGTTAAATCACATGGCGATGTGAACTAGATTATTGACTCTAGTGCAAGTGGGAGACCTGAAGGAAATATGCCCTAGAGGCAATAATAAAGTTATTATTTATTTCCTTATATCATGATAAATGTTTATTATTCATGCTAGAATTGTATTAACCGGAAACATAATACATGTGTGAATACATAGACAAACAAAGTGTCACTAGTATGCCTCTACTTGACTAGCTCGTTAATCAAGATGGTTATGTTTCCTAACCATTGAACAATGAGTTGTTATTTGATTAACGGGATCACATCATTAAGTGAATGATCTGATTGACATGACCCATTCCATTAGCTTAGCACCCGATCGTTTAGTATGTTGCTATTGCTTTCTTCATGACTTATACATGTTCCTATAACTATGAGATTATGCAACTCCTGTTTACCGGAGGAACACTTTGGGTACTACCAAACGTCACAACGTAACTGGGTGATTATAAAGGAGTACTACAGGTGTCTCCAAAGGTACATGTTGGGTTGGCGTATTTCGAGATTAGGTTTTGTCACTCCGATTGTCGGAGAGGTATCTCTGGGCCCTCTCGGTAATGCACATCACATAAGCCTTGCAAGCATTACAACTAATATGTTAGTTGTGAGATGATGTATTAAGGAACGAGTAAAGAGACTTGCCGGCAACGAGATTGAACTAAGTATTGGAATACCGACGATCGAATCTCGGGCAAGTAACATACCGATGACAAAGGGAACGACGTATGTTGTTATGCGGTCTGACCGATAAAGATCTTCGTAGAATATGTAGGAGCCAATATGGGCATCTAGGTCCCGCTATTGGTTATTGACCAGAGACGTGTCTCGGTCATGTCTACATTGTTCTCGAACCCGTAGGGTCCGCATGCTTAAGGTTACGATGACAGTTATATTATGAGTTTATGCATTTTGATGTACCGAAGGTTGTTCGGAGTTCCGGATGTGATCACGGACATGACGAGGAATCTCGAAATGGTCGAGACATAAAGATTGATATATTGGAAGCCTATGTTTGGATATCGGAAGTGTTCCGGGTGAAATCGGGATTTTACCGGAGTATCGGGAGGTTACCGGAACCCCCCGGGAGCTATATGGGCCATGATGGGCCTTAGTGGAAAAGAGAAGAGGCAGCCCCTCATGGGCCGCGCGCCCCTCCCCTCCCTTGGTCCGAATAGGACAAGGAGAGGCGGCCGGCCCCTCTCTCTCTTTTCCCCCCTCCGTGAATCCTATTCCAACTAGGATTGGGGGGGGGGAATCCTACTCCCAGAGGGAGTAGGACTCTCCTGGCGCGCCCTCCTTGGCCGGCCAGCCTCCCCCCCTTTAGTCCTTTATAAACGGAGGCAGGGGCACCCCAGAGACACACAAGTTGATCCTCGTGATCGTTCCTTAGCTGTGTGCGGTGCCCCCTGCCACCATATTCCACCTCGGTCACATCGTTGTAGTGCTTAGGCGAAGCCCTGCATCGGTAGAACATCATCATCGTCACCACGCCGTTCTGCTGACGGAAATCATCCCCGAAGCTTTGCTGGATCGGAGCCCGGGGAGTGTCATCGAGCTGTACGTGTGCTAAGAACTCGGAGGTGCCGAAGTAACGTTGCTTGGATCGGTAGGATCGGGAAGAAGACGTACGACTACTTCCTCTACGTTGTGTCAACGCTTCCGTTGCGATCTACAAGGGTACGTAGATCATACTCTCCCCTCTCGTTGCTATGCATCACCATGATCTTGCATGTGCGTAGGAAAATTTTGAAATTACTACGTTCCCCAACATAGGTTTAGCTTGATACTTTTGTTGTAGTTGTGGATGCTTGCAATAGAGGTTAATCATAAGTGGGATGCTTGTTCAAGTAAGAATAGCACCCAAGCACCGGTCCACCCACATATCAAATTATCAAAGTACCGAACGCGAATCATATGAACGTGATGAAAACTAGCTTGACGATATTCCCATGTGTCCTCGGGAGCACTTTTCCTTATATAAGAGTTTGTCCAGGCTTGTACTTTGCTACAAAAAGGATTGGGCCACCTTGCTGCACTTTATTTA
The DNA here is from genome assembly GCF_003073215.2 of Triticum urartu. Lineage (NCBI taxonomy): Eukaryota > Viridiplantae > Streptophyta > Magnoliopsida > Poales > Poaceae > Triticum > Triticum urartu. The sequence goes on from NC_053024.1 coordinate 40,121,116, forward strand.
CTTTTTTTACTTGTTGCTCATTACAAATTACCCTATCACAAAACTATCTGTTACCACTTATTTCAGTACTTGCAGAGAATACCTTGCTGAAAACCGCTTATCATTTCCTTCTGCTCCTTGTTGGGTTCGACACTCTTACTTTTCGAAAGGACTACAATAGATCCCCTATACTTGTGGGTCATCACTCCCCAAAAGGATTAATGCCATCCACGCTTAAACCAAACCATACGTACCTTGCATCACCTGCAAAGTCCCCCCTTGTTCTCTCGAGTTTTCTCCACTGCAACCCGTCAGCGGGTGCTCTCAATTTCCCATCTTTCTTATGGTCCTCTTTGTGCCATCGCATCAACTTGGCATGCTTTTCGTTTTTGAATAGACATTTCAACCGTGGTATTATAGGAGCATACCACATCACCTTGGCAGGAACCCTCTTCCTGGGGCACTCGCCCTCAACATCACCAAGGTCATCTCGTCTGATCTTATACCGCAATGCACCGCATACCGGGCATGCGTTCAAATCCTCGTACGCACCATGGTAGATGATGCAGTCATTAGGGCATGCATGTTTCTTCTGCACCTCCAATCCTAGAGGGCATAGAACCTTCTTTTCTCCGTACGTAATGTCGGGAAATTCATTATCCTTTGGAAGATTCGTCTTCAATATTTTCAGTAGCTTCTCAAATCCGTTGTCAGATACACCATTGTCTGCCTTCCAGTGTGGTACCGAGCTTTGTGTTTCCATCTTCGCAATTTGGGTACAACCCTTTTTTGTGATCCTCTAACATGCGATCGAACTTCAACTTCTCCTTTTCACTTTGGTATTGTCTCTTTGCATCAGCAATGACCCGACGAAGATCATCATCAGGCACATCGTCTGGTTCCTCTTGATCTTTAGCTTCCCCCATTGCAGCATCACCGCATTCAGTGGGCAGATAGTTGTCATCATCCTCTTCTTCTTTGTTGTCTTCCATCATAACCCCTCTTTCTCCGTGCTTGGTCCAAACATTATAGTGTGACTATTGCAGGATGGTGCTAATGCGACACTACAATCAGAGACCCTTCGACGAAACTGTGTGCGATCCAATAATCGCAAACGATGGTGTAAAAAACTGTCAAAAAGGTACAAACCATTTGCGATGATGGATGCATCAAACACGGTTCAGATTTTAGTTGCGTGTGCAATGCAGGGCATACGGTTCAGTTCAATTAACTGTTTGCGATGAGGAGGAACAAAAGAAACGAGCAGCCAGATGAAGGTGTGTGCGATATACAGCATACGGTTCACTCAGATGAACTATTTGTGATTAGGCAACACAAAAGAAACGGTCAGCCAGATCAAGGTGTGTGATATACAGCATGTGGTCCACTCGGATGAACTGTTTGTGTTGAGGCAAGAGAACAGAAACGGTTCAATATAACAAGATGTGTGTTATACGCGACAAACAGTTCTATAATCAGAAATGTGTGCGAAGACCGATAATAATACAAACGATTGCTTCTAATAAGATGTATGTGATATGCTCTGTCTACACAACATCTATTGGCCATTGGGCGACGGGCGGTCATCCGGGTACGCAATAAGGATGCGAAGAGGCATCCTATATCAGCAAGGACTAGATGTCCCACCAATAGCTCAACTAAGAGAACTCTCAAGTTAACTGTGCTCAGGCTAGAGCAGCCATCAGATGGGTGACTGGATAGGAAGTTGTCTTGATGTTAAATTCACTGATGGGATGGGTCATCCAGGTCAAATTAAATTACCTTGACCTGGATGATCCAGCACATCAGTTAAATTAACCTCGAGGTCCTTGTTTTTTAACACATGTTAAAGAAGGTCAACGCATTACTTTTTGACAATGTGCGAGACGTGGCATACAGTTGATCCATCCGACCTATTTGTGATGGAATAAGTCGTGTGTGTTGTGGGCAAATGCTTGCTAGTATACAACCGTTTGCGATTGATGAATTCATCACCGACAGGTTCCCTAGTGTGGTCCGTGTTCATCTGATCATCATCTACTTCTTGCGCTAGCTCGATGTTCCTTATATGCTAATTTCCATTAATTGATGGCATTTTAAGAACATGCCACCATTTCCCGCCATTTCCTCACCTGTTTCCCGCCACCCAGCGATATTGTGCATAAACCTAGGCGGCGCGCGACGCACGGAGGCAACAAACGCAGCCTGTAGCACATCCAACTTTTCCAAGCATGCCAACCCACCAAAGCGCCGCCTTTGCCATCAACCTCGTCGACGAGGAAAATGAGCAGGCGCCATGGCCCGTCGAGGCCGAGGTGCTCCCTTGCGATGCGATGGACGACGGCGTGATGCATGTCATCGCTAGGGTTGAGCAGACCCTTGACGCATGGTGCTTCAGTGCCACGGATAAAGATAGGCATGTCAGCACCGAGAGGCTGCAACTCGCCACACAACGTGATCAATGGCGCGCCGCAGAGCATGCTAGGCGCATCCACCCTGATAGGCTGTAGCTCGCCACACGGCAAGACCGTTGGAGCGCCACAAAGCGAGAGGCGCGGCGCGCCGCATAGCAATAGCGGATCCATCAGCGCTTGCCTGCTGTAGATGGGGCGTCGCAGCTAGGTACATGTCCCGTCAGTACCCACATTCCTCGCCGGGAGTGGGTAGAGGCCCTCAGCGCCGTACTTGCACCAGAGGGCGGCCGCTGCGTACTTGCACCGGACGTCCGTCACACCGTTCGCATGGGTCGCACTATTCGCATTGTCCGCAGCCCGCTCGATACCAACGCGCTGGTCGGTAGGCTCGACCGCCTCCTTGGCCCAGGTATCCACCTGGGTGCAGTAGAGGAACATGGCCGTCGCATCCTTGAGCTGGTGATCCCCGATGAAATAGCCAACTTGGAGCTCGAGATCGCACTCCATATGTACCGTGAGCATGTCGACCGCCTGGAAGAACGCCTACACGAGTTCAGGATGAGCCAAGAGCTACCGTAGGCAAGGGCTGCTGGTCATGGTCTCATGGGCGCTTTTATTTTTTTGAGTCATTTCAACGTGGATAGCTATGTATTCACTTCAATCATAGTATTTCTCTGTTTATTGCTCTATTTCAATGTGTGTACTTTTTTTTCTGTTCTTATATGTTCTGTATCTATGTGTGTATATACTCTTTCTATTTTGTATATGTGGATGATAACAGCTAGATTCAAATTAGTATACAAAAATAGATAGAAAAATGGAATTCACAATATATATATATTAATTGTTCATTAGTTCATCACAGAATATATATATATATTTAATAACATCACATATACATGATGATACTTAACTACTAGGTACAATGCATAAAACTGAAAACGAACAATAGTAAAAGTAATAATCCCTCCTGGGGCCAGTATTCCGGCAGCCCCTCGCCAGCAGCTCCCTGGTGCGTGGCGTCTTCCTAGTGCGGAGGCAGTACTCTTCCTCCTCCGTCTCGCAGCGCTTGACGTATCAATCTGCCTCTTCCTGCCGAACAAGTGCGAACGATCTTGCCATCTCATTGGGCATCCACCGGAGCTCCTCGTTGGTGGCATGCAGGAGCTTATCAGCCCACCTCCATGCAGCGACGAAGCGTCCAGCGCCTTTGACCTTCCTCGCGAAGTATCCGTCTTCGTACACCTCCTACGCACGACGACATGCCCGCCCCCAAAGCTCGACCGACTCCTTTTTCCAGGCAGAATCACAGGATTCACAGGCCGCCTGGCAACCTGGCTTCCTCCTCCGCCATCTCCTTCTTGAACGCCACTTGCCTGGCTTTCTTAGCCGGCGGCAGTGACTTCCACAGACAAAGATTGTACTGGCCCCAAAACAAATCCAAAGTTGGGGGGTCCGGCACAACCTCATCTGGCGGCGCGTAGGGGTCCTCGTCGCTTCTATTCGAGTGAGCGTCCTCAGGAGGCAGCGACTCCTCGTCGGCGCGTGGGCAGACCGGCGGCGCCATGGCAGAGATTTGAGAGAGAGAGAGAGGGGGGGCGAGCGAGGGGAGGATGTAGATGAGAATGCCGGCGGGACGACACGAGCAAGGTAGTATTTATTTTCGGCCGGAATCTAGATCGACGGGAACAGTACACACGACGGTAGCCGGAATTTACGAGTATTGTAGTTTGAATTACACATGATTCCCGCAGCAAAATCCATGTGTGAAAATAATAGCTGACAGTCTCCAATACATAACCGTGTCTGATTAATGACCCCCGCCACTCACCTACCAAACCTTGAGCCGCAAAATAGAGTGTCAATCGTGTGGGGGCCGGTTGTCTTACTAGATCTTTACATTTTGTTTTTTTGAACACCAGATATTCACATCGTCTGATTATTTTTTAACTCGCACACAAGTACACAAAAATATGATTTTTCAAACCGTTATGGTTAGTCGTTGCATGTAGATGTAGTTCAAATTTGAATTATGGTCATTAAATGGCTAGAAAATCACTTAACTGTCTTTAAAAGGTCAAATGACCCCTAGAATTTTCCAAATTTGCACATGACAGTTGTAGTAGTGCATGCTAAATGTAGAAAACATTTGAAGGCCGTAAGAGGAAGCTATCTCCCGTTCGTCATCAAACATGCATTGTTCCCTCTCGGAACCAACAGCCTTCTAGTGAGTTGCTCCGGTTTGTGAGGGGTGTGTGTCCAAACTTTCGTCAAACAGGCCAATTTTCTTACCACGTCATCTTGGTGGCATGACATTACATCAAGCAAGGTTTCATGTTTTTCTGATCATTTTTAATTTTTTGGAATTAAAAAGTCATGGCACTCCATGCATGTGTCCATGCTGTGAGACCAATATGTTTGAAAATTCCTTCTAATTTACTGCATATGGAATTAACTCGCACACAAGTACACAAATATGATTTTTCAAACCATTATGGTTAGCCGCTGCACGTAGATGTAGTTCAAATTTGAATTACGGTCATTAAATGGCTAGAAAGTCACTTAAATGTCTTTAAAAGGTCAAATGACCAATGAAATTTTCCAAATTTTCACATGACAGTTGTATTGGTGCATGTTAAATGCACAAAAAAATTGAAGGCCGTAAGAGGAAGTTATCTCCCGTTCGTCATCAAACATGCATTGTTCCCTCTCGGAACCACAAGCCTTCTAGTGAGTTGCTCCAGTTTGTGAGGGGGTGTGTCCAAACTTTCGTCAAACAGGTCAATTTTTTTACCACATCATCTTGGTGGCATGACATTACATCAAGCAAGGGTTCATGTTTTTCTAATCATTTTTTAATTTTCTTGAATTAAAATGCAATGGCACTCCATGAATGTGTCCATGCCGTGAGACCAATATGTTTGAAAATTCCTTCTAATTTACTGCACATGGAATTAACACACGCATGCAAGTACACAAATATGAATTTTCAAACCGTTAGGTTAGCTGTTGCATGTAGATGTAGTTCAAATTTGAATTACGATCATTAAATGGCTAGAAAATCACTCAAATGTCTTTAAAAGGTCAAATGACCCCTGAAATTTTCCAAATTTTCACATGACAGTTGTATTAGTGCATGTTAAATGTAGTAAAAAATTGAAGGCCGTAAAGGGAAGCTATCTCATGTTCGTCATGAAACATGCATTGTTCCCTCTTGGAAACACGAGCCTTCTAATGAGTTTCTTCGGTTTGTGAGGGGTGTGTGTCCAAACTTTCGTCAAACATGGCAAGTTTTTACCACATCATCTTGGTGGCATGACATTACATGAAGCAAGGTTTCATGTTTTTCTGATCATTTTTTAATTTTTTGGAATTAAAATGCCATGGCACTCCATGCATGTCTCCATGCCGTGAGACCAATATGTTTGAAAATTCCTTCTAATTTACTGCACATGGAATTAACTCACACACAAGTACACAAATATGATTTTTTTTAAACCGTTATGGTTAGCCGTTGCATGTAGATGTAGTTCAAATTTGAATTATGGTCATTAAATGGCTAGAAAATCACTTAAATGTCTTTAAAAGGTCAAATGACCCCTGAAATTTTCCAAATTTTTATATGACAGTTGTATTAGTGCACGTTAAATGTAGAAAAGTTGAAGGCCGTAAGGGGAAGCTATCTCCCGTTCGTCATCAAACATGCATTGTTCCCTCTCGAAAACACGAGCCTTCTAGTGAGTTGCTTCGGTGTGTGAGGAGTGTGTGTCCAAATTTTCGTCAAACATGCCAAATTTTTTACCACATCATCTTGGTGGCATGACATTACATCAAGCAATGTTTCATGTGTTTCTGATCTTTTTTTAACTTTTTGGAATTTAAATGCCATGGCACTTCATGCTTAATTGTGTCATAGCCGTTAGACCAATATGTTTGAAAATTCCTTTCAATTTACTGCACATGGAATTAATTCGCACACAAGTACACAAAATATGACTTTTCAAACCGTTATGGTTAGCTGTTGCATGTACATGTAGTTCAAATTTGAGTTACGGTCATTAAATTGCTAGAAAATCACATAAATGTCTTAGAAGGTCAAATGACCCCTAAAATTTTCCAAATTTTACATGACAGTTGTGTTAGTACTAAAATATTTCTCGTACATTTAAAACACCATCCGTTGCCACTTTACTCCAAATTCGTCTTTCACAGCTAATAAAAAATGTCCACAACATCACACATAATTTTTTTGTAGGAACCATTTGCGATGACAATTTCTGGGTCTATTTTAATCTTTCTCCCTAAGCTTCACCGGCTCGTCTGCTCCAGTGCCGGCAACCCCCGAATCCACGAATGCAAAGATGACGTTGTGGAAACGCTTCATGAAGGCAAGTACGATGGTCGCGTCCACCCCGAGCGCCGCCGCCTATGCCGAGAGCGCAGCCGCCTACGCCGAGAGTGCTGCAGCATCCGCATTGAGCGCGGCCGCATCCACCGAGAGGGCATCTACGGTAGCCAACAGGGCAGATGCAGCAGCCGAGACGGCTGCAGCTGCTGCTGTGACGGCGGCTGCAAACGCCGAGAACGCTCGAGTTGCCATCCGTGCCGCTGATGTCGCCCTGGCGCGGGTCGAGGCCATCCACGCAAAGATCGAGGACGCACATGCCAAGATATTCCAGGCCACCTTGGAATCCAGCAAGCAACCCACGTACGAAAAGGCGGCGGTGGCCATGGAGCACTTGCTTCCTCATGAGATCGCTGAGCGGGAGCTCGAGATGCAGGAGGCGGTGGAGATCGAGGAGCGCTAGGAGGAGGAGTTGCGTGTGGCCGAGGTCGACATAGAGAAGAGTCTGTCCGTCGAGGAATCGCCTGTGGAGTACCAACGCGAGCTCTAGCGCAGCCACTACTACGAGTACTACAACCTTGAGGACGTCGGCGAGGACGAGGTCGCCTTCAGCAGGGGGGACACAGAGTCCGCCAATGGCGGCATTTTGCCAGGACAAGTCATCGACCTCTCATCTCACACCGGCAATGCATAGGCTGGCGCGACCGCGGATTTGTTAAAATTATGCATACTTAGGCTTTGTTTTTAATGCTGACCTTTTGTTAGAGCAATGTTTAGGTCAAGTGGCTCTATTTAATTACTAAAATTGCTCGATTCAATAAGTGTGGTATGTGTGTTGGGTATGCTCTTTTGTGTGCCCAAATTAGCAAGCGATGTTAAATTATGCAATGACGTACCCGGGTAAATTTCCACCAAAATTTGAATTATCAAACTCATCCCATGCGCGTAAAGCAGAAGAATCGTTTGCGATGCACACAATCGTTCAAAGTGAATGGTGCCTGGCGGTACCACGCGCAGAGTTTCCCTCCACATTTCCAAAATTTCGGCCTACCGCCAAAATATCTACCCCCGCCCCCCACCCCCCTTGCCCACCCCATTTTCTCCCGACCACAAGTCATATTTTCCCTATTTCCTCCTTCCTTACTTCCTTCCTTCCTAAGCTATAGCCGCTTCCTCGCTTGCTTCCTCGCTCTCGCTGTCTCGCATCCTACCGCCGGGGTCGCCATGGTCTTCTTCAATGACCTCCCCAGCGGTTCCTCCTCCGACGACGACTCCTTCACCACCCGGGTATGCCTCTCTTCTCTCTCTCGGGCTATGATTTGGAATGAAGGATTTTAACCCCGTGGTCGATTTGAGTCATTTCTTCCTCTTGTAGCTCCCTAGGACCATTAGTTGAAACGAATGGAGTGGAGTGGCTGAAGATCTGTCTGCTAGTTGTCACCATCAATCTCCATGCGTGAAGCTAGTTGCGTTTGAATCTGTGGATAGCGGGAGGAAGTTTCTGGCATGTGCAGAGAAGGTGAGACCCTCTTTCGTTGTTACAAATCATTTCTTAGATGTGATTCAGACACTGTCACGGTCCCAACCCATTCATACCACACCTTTAAGCAAACACATCCTAAGACAGTGTCACAGTTTGTTCCTCGTATCTAAAAATGTCATCGGTGCCATTAGAAAATTATTTAGCACCGCTTTAGCAGTTTGTGTAGCCAACTTTGGTCCACACATCCGAGCAGCCAAGCAGTAAAATACTAAATCTTTATGGCACGAAGGAACTGGGCATCGGAGCAACTATGTGCTCCGGAGTCAGGGTCCCTGATTTTTTTTCCGCTGCATCGGCTCGCCAGTGTAGGGCACCGATGCGAGATGTATCAAAAGTTTTCTTTACACCGGTTTTGGCATACATAGGGGATGACCTTAGTGCTATTAGTTCTCTGTTACTAAATTTGTGCATGTACACACCTGTTAGTATCAATTGCTGTCATCCAAACACTGCCGCTATGTTGTTGTAGTTAAATTTACCTTCCTCATAAAATGTTCAATTTTTTATTTATAGTACATGAGTAAGAACTTGTAGCGTTGTTGTAGTTAATTATAGCTTCTGATGTTTCAGAATTTGGTTGTTGTCTCAGTAGAAATTAATTCATTTGCACATTGATCTTTTTGAGAAGATATGTCATAATTAACCTGTTTCTTCAGTTTTTCAAAATAAGTATTCGTGATTTTCTATGTTGCTATAAACCCATTTCCCCTACAATCGTTACTAATCTAGTTTTAAATATTATAGGATGAACGGAAGTGTTCTTACTTGGAGTTGATTCTGGAGCATGTATGAGTTAGAGAACAGAGGTAGGCTTAGAGAAAGTGTTGTCAACGTTGAAGAATATTTGAAGATGCGGGATAAAAAGAGGAAGGTGGAGAATGATCTCAGCTTTTTAAATTAGACTTTGCTAAGATGGTGTTGGCGAAGGAGGAGGCACTTTCCAGTTGGACAGTGCAAAACAGGTTCTTAGTGAACTGAAAGCAAAGGTGGATAAGACGTGCCTGGATGATCTCAATTAGGGAAATGTATATATTGTTCTAATATTGTTCTTATGAAGTTGAACTAGCTATATGTTGTACTGTGTTGTTTTCAGGTAGCTATCGTACTGTGATGTTAAAATATATTTATGTGCCTGATATGAAATTGGCAAATAGCTGCTGGATATGAAATGTGAATTTGCGTAATACTGGAATTATTAATTGTAAACTAATAAACCTGCTAAATGGGTCATGGAACTTTACAAACGGTTCTGGCAGTAAAAGCACTTGTGATGGATAGCCCAATGCCACACAGTTTTCTTCACCAAATCGTGTGTGATGTAGTTGATAAAAGCAAACGGTTAACCAAGGCAGAGCATGTGTGATAGTTACACCTTTCACACACGAGCCTATACATAAAACCGTGTGGGATGTACATACGAACAACAATGTTTTCCCTAGATTGACTGTGTGGGATGTACATAAGAACGGAAACGTATTCCTTGGATTGACTGTGTGCGATATACATATGAATGGAAACATTTTCTCTGGATTAACTGTGTGGGATGTACATAAGGACGGAAACGTATTCCTTGGATTGACTATGTGTTATATACATAAGAACGGAAATGTTTTTCTGGGTTTCACCGTGTGGGATGTACATACAAACAGAAATGATTGGGTTTCGATGCCTCGCCCGATCGCACACGAGCTCATTTTGCCACAGCATGTGTGCCAGGAGGGCCTATCCCCGATGGTTTTTGGGTCATGTGGGAAGGACCCCCCCCCCATCGCCCACACTCACTTGGCGGCGGTTCCAAATGTCATCGCGGAAAGGGGTTGAAAACCGTTTTTATAGCACCGACGCGTACCAGTGTGTGGCATGAAACCCTTCTAAAGAAGGTGGATGTGAAGGGTTTTTGAGTTAGAGTAAGACTTCGTATTCCCACAGATAGGGCATGGACAACACATAAAACCATTCTGCTTGTTTGCCTCAGCCACTTCGAGAAAGTTATGCATGCCCTTAATGTACTCGGAGGTGCGTCTGTCACCATACATCCATTGCCGGTTCATCTACGTGCATTATACATAATTAAGTGTGTCAAAAACCATTACAAAACATCATGAATAGAGAAGTGACCAAATTAATAGAATTTCATCATCACATTAAGTTCATACATAGTTCTCACTTATCATTGAACAACATATAGCTTTCTAGAGCATCTAATTAAAACATACATTGAAACTATGTAAAACATTTAAATGCAACAACAAATGCGATCATAACCGCAACTAAGGTAACAATTGATCCAACGGCATAATGATACCAAGCCTCAGTATGAATGGCATATTTTCTAATCTTTCTAATCTTCAAGTGCATTGCATCCATCCTGATCTTGTGATCATAGACAACATCTACAACATGCAACTCCAATGCTCTTCTCCTCCTCAATTCTTTTCAATTTCTTCTTCAGGTAATTGTTTTCTTTTTCAACTAATTTAACCTCTCGACAAGAGGGTCAGTTGAAATTTCCGGTTCACATACCTCCTAGATAAAAACATCTATGTCACATTGGTCGACATAATTGTCATAAACACTAAATGAAACAAATAGTTATAAAAGATAATATACCACATCTGAATCATAGACGGGACGAGGGCCGACGGGGACGGATACCAAAACCATCGCACTATATAATAACAAACAATAATGAAAGTAAGAAAATTATTCAAGTATATCTACCTAAATCATACAAGTAAGAATTTTTTTTTATTTTAGAAAGAAGATAAGAACAAGAGGCTCACCACGGTGGTGCCGGCGACGAGATCAGCGTGGGTGATCGACGGTGGTGAGGACGGAGACGGGACAGGACGGACCGCCAAACCTAGACAATCTTGAGGAAAATGGAGCTTGGACAAGGAGCTTCGAGAGGAGAAAGCTTAAGTTTGGCTCGGACATTTCATCGAACACCTCATGTGCATAGGAGGTGAGCTAGAGCACCACCCACCTCTCCCATGGCCGTCCAGAAAAATAGAGCAGTGGCTCTGTTCGCGAGCAGGGGCGGGGGTATATGTAGGCTTCTCTTTAGTCCCGGTTTGTGGCTAAAACCGGGACTAACGGACAACCTTTGGTCCTGGTTCCAGCCACCAACTGGGACTAAAGGTGCTGGCCCAGGAGCAAGGCCCATTGGTCCTGGTTCGTGTGTGGAACCGAGACCAAAAGTGTCAGACGGACCGGACCAGTGGCCCCCGAGGACCGGCCGGCGCCCTGGCCTCACGAACCGAGACTGATGCACCCTCTGGTCCCGGTTCGTGAGTGAATCGGGATTAATGCCCTTACCCAGGCCTCAACCAAAGCCATGTTTTCTACTAGCATGGTGTCATGTGAACGTTGACTACATGGCACTTCACCATATCTGGGCCTAAGGGAATGTGTTGTGGAGCAGTTATTAGATGATGGGTTGCTAGAGTGACAGAAGCAACCCTAGTTTCTGTGCTACTTCATAAGGAACCGATTTGGATCCAAATGTTTAATGCTATGGTTAGATTTTATCTTAATACTTTTCTCGTAGTTGCAGATGCTTGCGAGGGGGTTAATCATAAGTGGGAGATTTGTTCAAGTAAGAACAACACCCAAGCACCGGTCCACCCACATATCAAATTATAAAGTAGCGAACACAAATCAAACCAACATGATGAAAGTGACTAGATAAAATTCATGTGTACCCTCAAGAACGCATTGCTTATAATATTATAAGAGACCGTTTTGGCATGTCCTTTGCCACAAAAGGATTGCGCTACCTTGCTGCACTTTATTTACCATTACCGTTACTTGTCCATTACAAATTATCTTGCTATCAAACTTCCTGTTAACGACTATTTCAGTGCTTGCAAAAAATACCTTGCTGAAAACCACTTGTCATTTCATTCTGCTCCTCGTTGGGTTCGGCACTCTTACTTATCGAAAGGACTATGATTGATCCCCTATACTTGTGGGTCATCAGTGCCCCTCCCCTCACCCCTATATATAGTGGGGGCTTGGGAGGGCACTCGCACCCTTCCACCCTTGCACTCTATTGCTCCCAAATTCATTCTAGCTTTCTCCGGTACGCGCTTGGCAAAGCCCTGCCGGAATTCCGATGCCACCACCACAACCACCTCACCATTGGATTGGTCCCGATCTCATCTACCTCCTCTCCCTCGCTTGCTGGATCAAGAAGGAGAGGACACCGATGAGCTGAACGTGTGCTAATCTCGGAGGTGTCGTCCGTTTAGCACTAGATTGGATTTGATTGTGATTGGACCGCGAAGAGTACGACTACATCAACCATGTTACATACACTAACATTTTCGGTCTACAATGGTATGTAGACACATTCCCCTCTCATTGCTAGCATCTCCATAGATAGATCTCTTGGTGTTTTGTAGGATTTTTTTGATTTTCATGCAGCTTCCCCATCAGAAGGCTCTACCACTAGCAAAGCATCAGCAACACGAGATAGCCATGGGTGTTGGAAAAGCATGCAACTAGATTATTGACTCTAGTGCAAGTGGGAGACTGTTGGAAATATGGCCTAGAGGCAATGATATTTGTATTATTATATTTCCATATTCATAATTAAAGAGTTTATTTCTATGCTATAACTATTATGATGCTGGAATGTGCGATTCAGTGGAAAACTCATATGCACGTATGGAATGATAAACGGATAAATAAAAGGTTTCTAGTCTTGCCTCTAGGACTAGCTCAATTGTTGTTGGTGATCAAGTTTTCCGGGTCATAGGATATTGTTAAGTGTAATGATCATCCTAAAACAACATTGAGATTATGCCATTGGAAGATCAATTATATTAAATCGACCCAAACTTGTTTGTTATGAATTGACTTGATATTGTCCATAATCAATTGTAATAGCACGGAGTGTTAACATGTGATTTTTCTCCTTAGACCATGAGAGTATCATAATCACTTCTTACCATACGGTGGGCATTGGGGTTTCTCAAACGTCACTTGTAACACGGTGACCATAAAGACAATTTATAGGTTTATCGAAAAGTTTGACAAGGACTAGATAACTCAAGAGTGGGATTTTCTCCTCCAACAATGGAGAGATATTCTTAGGGCCCTCTCGGTGTGATGGCATCCATCATCATCTAGCTAGACATAGATGACTTCGTCACAGGGATGTCGGAACACGATAACAAGAAAGAAGAACAAAACCGGTAATGATGATACTGGTATAGTAAGCATGTGATGACTCGGCAGGATATCGACGCATCCCGGGTTTTGTAAAGTATTATGAACCGAAGGTAACATCACATAATAACCAAAGGTTCACTCGAATATCATTCATGTGTTCATAGGGATCGATATGGACGTCCACGGTTCCGCTATCGGTCATTAATTGAACGAAAGGGTTTCGTTCATGTCTGAGAATTACCAAACCTACGGGGTCACAAGCTTAAGGAAATCACGATATGCTGAGTGTTAGTAGGACGGGAGTGATGAGAACATATTTGCGAAATTGTTTCATTAATACTCAAAATAGTTTCGAGAGGATCCAAAAGCGTTTTGGGGTCACCACAAGGGTTTCGGAGAGTATCGGGTAATACCGGGTATTACGGATAATTAATATATATGTGGAAAATGTTTATGGGGTTGTTAAATTATATATAAAAGGGTCTAAAAATAGTTAAAACACTTTTATATTTAATTTAATAAAACAGGACTCAAAAGGCCAAACCGGAGAAGGAAACTTAGGCCAACTTGGCCCAAGTGGAGGAGGCACAACCCCCCCCTTTGGCCGGTGCCCCAAGGAGGGACTTTCCCTCTTTGGTGGCTGCCCTCTCCCTTTCCTCTAACCTATATATACTAGGGTTTTTTGCTCTATTGGACATACAAGTTTTGGAGCCTCCTCTAATTCTTCTAGTTCTAGTTCTAGTTGATCATAATTGACTAATTAGAGCTAGGTCTAGTTCCTCTAATCCTCGTAAGTAGAAGAAAAATGTGGTTTTGATTTCCTCCCTCTAATTCTCCGGCGATAATTAGCTATGGATGGTGAAGCGCTACCACATCGTGAAGGTTGCAAGCTTGCAACCAAGTAGAGAGGTTATGCTTTCGGCCTTCGGTTTGAGGGACTGTTCGTGGGCGGTTCTTGGGATCGTTCGTCGATGGTTCGAGGGACTCTAAGTATGATCTACACCGACAAGTTCATCTTCCGCTGTAATACGGCGACGATAACGATTGTGATCCCAACCCGTTATGCATCTTCATATTGATCTTGGGTGTGCGTAGGCGTGATTTTTTTGTTTTCTACTATGTTTCCCAACAGAGGTCGGCATAATGGTCGGCCAGGCAGGGCGCTCCTGCATAGTGTCATAGTGTCATGGTGCAAAATCATGTCCCGATGAGACATGGCACAAGGTTAGTGATGGAGTCCTGGACTAAGGGGTCCTCGGACAGCCGGACTATATACTTGGGCCGGACTGTTGGGCTATGAAGATACAAGACAGAAGACTTTGTCCCATGTCCGGATGGGACTCTCCTTGGCGTGGAAGGCAAGCTTGGCGATTCGGATATGTAGATTCCTTTCTCTGTAACCGACTTTGTACAACCCTAGTCCCCCCCCCGGTGTCTACATAAACCGGAGGGTTTAAACTTCTACGGTTAACGCTCAACAATCATAATCTCATAGGCTAGACTTCTAGGGTTTAGCCATTACGATCTCGTGGTAGATCAACTCTTGTAATACTCATATTCATCAAGATCAATCAAGCAGGAAGTAGGGTATTACCTCCATAGAGAGGGCCCGAACCTGGGTAAACATTGTGTCCCCCGCCTCATGTTACCATTAACCTTAGACGCACAGTTCGGGACCCCCTACCCGAGATCCGCCGGTTTTGACACCGACATTGGTGCTTTCATTGAGAGTTCCACTGTGTCATCGAAGATAGGCTTGATGGCTCCGTCTATCATCTACAACAATGCAGTCCAGGGGGAAATCTTCCTCCCCGGACAGATCTTCGTATCCGATGGCTTCGCACTACGGGCCAACTCGATCAGCCATCTAGAGCAAATCGATAGCTACGCCCCTGGCCATCAGGTCAGATTCGGAAGCCTGAATTTTGTGGCCGATGTCCGCGGAGGCTTGATCTTTGACGGATTCGAGCCCATGACGGTTGTCCCGACCACTACAATGAAAATGACCTAGATCTGTCATCGGGCCACACGCAGGATATAGCACCTGTGATTGCCCTAGCCCTAGAGCCAGAGCGGACTGTGTCATCCGAGGACGGGAAGCTTAACCCCACCACAGAGGCCACAGACTCAGAGGCGCTCGAGCCGCACACAGACCCAACATCGACCGGGGCTTGTCTTACCAGAACCCCGGACTCGTCTCCGGCCATGGATTCCGGATCGCGTGCATCCGCATCCGTTGAACCTAATTGGATGCCGGTCTTGGAGTTCAGCTCCGCGGACATCTTCCAGCACTCGCCTTTTGGCGACGTGTTGAATTCATTGAAATCTCTCTCCCTGTCAGGAGATTCTTGGCCGAACTATGTCCGGCTCGAATGGGAAGCGGATGATGAAGAAATTCGTTCCCCGCCCACCACCCACTTTATAGCCACTGTCGACGACTTAACCGACATATTTGATTACGACTCCGAAGACATCGACAGTATGGACGACGATGCCGCAGAGGATCAGGAACCACTGCCTACAGGGCGTTGGACAGCCACCTCCTCGTACGACATTTACATGGTGGATACACCCAAAGAAAACAACGGCGACGATGAAAATCCAGTCGAGGATAAACCCCCTGAGATACAGACGAAACACCGACGTCAGCGGCGCCGCTCCAAGCCACCCCGCAACAAAAACAGCAATACCGTCACAGAAGAGGACAACACTCCGGACGGTGCCGAAAACAATGAAGACCCCATTGAGCCAACCTCCGAACAGGAGGAACTGGATGATGGGCGAGTCAGCCCTGGCGAACAGGCCATGAATGAAGACTCGGAGGATATCAACTACCTTCCGCTCTCCGAGGACGAGGCTAGCCTCGGTGACGAAGATTTCATCGTTCCTGAAGAGCCCGCCGAACAGGAACGCTTTAAGCATCAGCTAATTGCCACTGCAAGAAGCCTGAAAAAGAAGCACCAGCAGCTTCAAGCTGATCAAGATCTGTTCAATGAAAGATGGACTGACGTCCCGGCAGCCGACGAATATGGCCTCGAGCGCCCAACCAAAAGCTACCCGAAGCGCAAACTGTTGCCACAGTTCGATGACAAGGTGCTGGAACCCATCCTACCAAGGTATAGTACGGCTGACAGACCACCACGTGGCCGGGACAAAGAGGCACCTGAAGCTGAATACCAGCCCGCGCTACCTTGCCGAACAAACAGAAATACAACAGCTCGGGGATATACACATGACCTGCGACGCGATTTGCAAAGGAGAGCAGGTCAGACAAGATCAATCTATGGATCACGGGGGCGCGCCTCGACGCGCGACGACGGCCATCTGGCGGAACGTGAGAAACATAACCATGTCCGGGCCGAAAAGCGCAGACGAGCTCCATCCGAACTACGTCACGACTTGGCCCGATATAGAGGCGCCGCACAACCCCTCTGCTTCACTAACGAAGTAATGGGACATGATTTCCCAGAAGGGTTTAAACCCATAAACATCGAATCATATGATGGCACAACAGACCCCGCGGTGCGGATTCAGGATTTTCTTCTCCACATTCATATGGCCCGCGGCAATGATCTTCACGCCATCAAATACCTCCCGCTCAAATTCAAGGGACCAGCTAGATACTCGTTTAACAGTCTGCCCGAAAACTCCATTGGCAGCTGGGAGGAATTGGAGGGCGCCTTCCTCGACAACTTCCAAGGCACATATGTCCGACCTCCGGATGCCGATGACCTAAGTCATATAATCCAACAGCCCGGAGAGTCAGCCAGGAAATTCTGGACTCGGTTCCTAACTAAAAAGAACCAGATCGTCGTCTGTCCGGACGCCGAAGCCCTAGCGGCCTTTAAGCACAGCATCCGCGATGAATGGCTGGCCAGACACCTCGGCCAGGAAAAACCGAAGTCCATGTCAGCCCTTACGGCCCTCATGACCCGCTTCTGTGCGTGCGAAGACAGCTGGCTAGCCCGTAGCAACCACAATACAAGCAAACCAGAAACAGCACCGGCAAGCCCCGAGGGATTAGACACAAGCGTCGAAACAATGGTGACAGTACCGAAGACACGGCGGTCAACGCCGGATTCAGTGGCTCTAAGTCTGGTCAGCGAAAGAAGCCATTTAAAAGGAACAATCCGAGCCCGTCCAGTCTAGACCGCATACTAGATCGACCATGCCAAATCCATGGCACTCCGGATAAACCAGCCAATCATACCAACAGGAAATGTTGGGTCTTCAAACAGGCCGGCAAGTTAAACGCCGAGAATAAGGAGAAAGGGTCACAAAGCAAGGACGATGATGAGGAACCCCGACCACCGAACATAGGGGGACAGACGGTGAACATGATTTATGCCACCCATATTCCTCCTGTCCGACATACGGGGAACATGACTACGCGATGGAGCCAGTCGCCCCAAAATTTAACCCATGGTCCTCCTGTCTGATCACCTTTGACCGCAAGGACCATCTGACCAGTATCCGTCATGGCGGTTCAGCCGCACTGGTCCTTGACCCAATTATTGACGGATTCCATCTAACGCGAGTCCTCATGGATGGTGGCAGCAGTCTGAACCTCCTCTATCAGGATACAGTGCGCAAAATGGGTATCGATCCCTCAAGGATCAAGCCCACAAAAACCACCTTTAAAGGTGTCATACCAGGTGTAGAGGCCTGTTGTACGGGCTCAATCACACTGGAAGTGGTCTTCGGATCCCCGGATAATTTCCGAAGCGAAGAGTTAATCTTTGATATCGTCCCTTTCCGTAGTGGCTATCATGCACTGCTTGGACGAACCGCATTCGCTGAATTCAATGTGGTGCCACACTACGCCTACCTCAAGCTCAAAATGCCTGGACCTCGCGGTGTTATAACAGTCAATGGAAATATGGAGCGCTCCACTACTAGGAAAAGGGGTGCTAGTGGCGCACCTGTTTTCGCTACTAATGGCGCACTACAGGTGCGCCACTAGCACCACGCCATTAGAATTTTTTACTAATGGAACAGTATAGCCCACGGTGCGCCATTAGTATCTGGTATACTAATGGCGCACCACATAGAAGTGCGCCATTAGTAACAATTTAAAAAAATCCAATTTTTTTGTTTTTTTTCTTAATCTCGGGTCACTATGGCTTAATCTCAGGTCAATATGCTTAATCTCAAGTCAAATCGCACTCTGTGGTCAAACTTACCGGAAGGTCACCCATCCTCACACTACTCCAGCCCGAGCATGCTTAACTTCGCAGTTCTATCCAACCACAGCACCAGCTCACTTCACAGGCACTTGTTGATATATCTATCATATCAATCCTATTAAACCTTGTTGATGTCTAGGACTTTGTTCATGTTCATGAGTATGATGAAATTTTGAAAAAATATTTCAAACTTTCCGATCATATTACGTATCATATTTTGAAAAAAAATCGAAAAAAATTCGAAACCAATTTTTTTTCTGTTACTAGTGGCACCCCTAGCAAACGGTGCGCCACTAGTAAGTTTGAAATTTTTTGAATTTTTTTGCCTCTAGATCTTAAAAGCCCCGTAACTTTTTTTCTATTAGGTTTTTGGGGATTTTGAAAATGTTTAACGGGGTACCCCTTTTAAATTCGGATGTAACTTTTCGAGTAGATGATTTTTTATATAAAAAACTTTTTAGTCCGAGTTCGTATGCAAAAGTTATGCCCATTTTACAAATTCTAGAGAGATTTTGCAAATAAAGTCGAAATTCATATTTGTAAATTTTCCCAACAAGTAGACCACATATCACATGGGAAACTTATTTTCTTTTATTTTTTTACATTTCCATCATTTTTCTTTTATTTTTTTAAACTGAAAAGGCGGTCCACGGGGTGAGGGTGCATTCGGTGGAATTTTTGGGCCAAGTTAGTAATGACGCACCGTGGGATGGTGCGCCATTACTAGTTTAACTAGTAATGGCGCACCACACCCACGGTGCACACTGGTGCGCCATTACTAACATATTTTTTTTATTTTTTTCAAAACTACTAATGGCGCACCGTGGGTGTGGTGCACCATTACTATGTCAACTAGTAATGGCTCACTATCCCATGGTGCGCCATTAGTAACAATTTTTTTTTCAAAACTACTAATGGCGCACCACACACCAGGTGCGCCATTAGTAATATATTACTAATGGCACACTTGTATGTGGTGCGCCATTAGTGTCCATATTATCTATAGCCCTTTTCCTAGTAGTGCTCCCTCCATACTGAGGAACACACTGCGGCCCTTGCAGCAGAAGTATAGAGTAGCCTTCTTAGGCAGAACCTCAATTCGGTAGTAAAGCCCCCGGACACCATCAAGCAAGTCTGAACTACTCTGCAGCAGGACCGTCCAGCTCGTCCAGAGCTCAACTACCAATCCGGCCTCCGTCCCAGTCCCAATCAAGCGGTGAAATTTTTGTTGCGCGTACATAACTACGCACTCAAAGTACCATGGGCAGGGATAGAGGCGTAACCAGACCGTGGTCCACAATGCGGCTCAACCACGCCTCGATCCGCATACCTTCACCTTTTCTTTTTTTATTTTTATTTTTAGGTTTTTCTCTTCTCGAGGCTTTTCTGATAACCTAATCACCAGACCCATCGCGGGACAGACACACCAAGAAGGCAGGGGGCTTCGACATACAAGGGAATTCCTAGGTGGTCTCTGCTAATGATCATTATACCTGTTTAAGTACCCGCACGCAGCTCGTCCTTGGTCATGGCATGTTAAATAGCCTCACTCGCTTATCGCATTACTTATACAAGTACGCCTCGCCATATTAATCAAATTACAATGGAAAATATTTGCGGCTCAATTTTCTTGGCGTCAACTTATTACTTGACTCTTTCCTTGTCTTTGTATTTATTACTTGTTGCACCCGTACACTCTGGTACGTATTACCTCGCCAGGGGCTTCATCATGCCCCGCAACACGGCAATAAAGTCCGAACACTTTTACAGTATAGTTCGGCACCCCGAACTTATATCATTATATGCATCGGCTCCGAATCATGTCTTTGGTCAATAGTTGGGTTGCCCGGCTCCTGTGCTTACTACCTTACGTTCCGCTATATCGGCTAGGGTAGTAAGGGAGAACTACTGCGATTGTGTCCCGGTTCTTCTGGATGAGCACCTCAATAGAGAAAGCCGAAAACTGACTGTCATGATGCGGCGAGAGCTGGTCAGCTGTTCGAGAGGTTTCCAAATCCTTAGAGATTTTTTTCTGCTTTATGCGAGGAATCGGTTCTTATCCGATTAGGCGTGTCTAGCGCCCCAACTTCGATCAAGCGAATACCAGGGGCTTCGCCAAAATTTTCATTGTCAAACTCCTATGGCTAAGTGAGGGTGATAAAGTCGTATAGTCTGATTGCCTTGTTCGTTGTGTTAAACACCTCCTTTAAGGACCAAGAGTTGCAGTAAAGAGTGTTTATATTTATCTCGAACACCCCCGTACTATCTACGTGGGGGCAAAAGCCGACGACTAGCCAACTCTCAGATTTCATAAACGGCCGCACAGGAGGTAAAATTTTAAAACAAACAAGCATTATATTACATAACAAACTTGTTTCATATCATAGGACAGGATAACATGAATCTTTTCATGGGAATATAACATCCCTCGCACATTGCTCCACCGCAAGGCGGGACCCCTCGAGGACACTATCAAAATATAGCTCGGGTTGGCGGTGCTCCTTGCCCTTAGGCAGCCCCTCGGTCATCAGCTTCGTGGCATCCATCTTCGCCCAGTCCATCTTGGCGCGGGAAAAGGCCAACCGCGCACCTTCAATGCAGACCGATCGCTTGATGACGTCGAGCCACGGGCAGTCACTGACAAGCCACTTCACGAGTCCGAAGTAGCTGTTGGGCATGGGCTCGGCAGGCCATAGCCGGACTATTAAGTCCTTCATGGCTAGTTCGGCCGCTTTATGCAGCTCGACCAGCTGTTTCAGCTGGTCGCTAAAGGGCACCAGAAGTTCTGGTCCAAGGTATTGAGACCAGAACAACTTCTCCATAGAGCTCCCTTCTTCGGCTCGATAAAACTCGACAGCATCTGATATGCTGCGCGGCAGATCCGTGAACGCCCCTGGAGAGCTCCAAATTTGGGTAAGTAAAAGGAACGTCTCCTTCACATACTTGCTTTGCATAATGAAAGCCTTACCCGTCGCGATCTTCTTGGCCGCCTAGATTTCCTGGAGGGCACTCTGGGATTCGGCCCGGGCATCTTGTGCACTCTGGCGGGCCTTGGCAAGTTTGGACTCTCGAGTCTTATAATCACGCTCCAAGGAGTCGTACTTCTTGATGATGTCCTGGAGCTCTTGTTGGACATCGCTGACTTGGGCCTCCTGCTTCTCGCGCGCGGCACATTCCTTGGCCGCTTTGTCCTCGGCATCGTCCAATGCTTTCTTGAGTGCCGCCACCTCGGTCGTGGCCCCTAATGAAGTTCATGACACTTTAGTCAGCACGAACCATTCATCCTTCCTAACTATACACGTAGGTTACTACATACCTTTGCTTTCTTCAATCTGCTTCTTCAAGAGGCCGAGCTCTTGCTCGGCCTGCTCCAGGTTCTGCTTCAGTCCGGAGACCTCTGCAGTATGAGCGGTAGCGGCTAGCAGTGATGCCTGCTTATTCACATAGACATATTATGTTACACTCCTGCGGAAATTATTTTGATCCTCTGTTCGGCTTTTGCTTCCGAACACTGAACAGAGCATTAGGGGCTACGTGTACACTGTGATATTCTTTTACACTTATATTACTTACCTCAAAGCCTGTTAGAAGGCTAGTGTAGGCTTCGGTCAACCCTCTTTTCGTGGCCTGGACCTTCCCAATCACCGCACCCATTAGGGTGCGGTGTTCGTCAACCATGGAAGCGCCTTCCAGCGCTTCCAGCAACCTGTCCGGTGCCTCTGGTTGGACAGAGGTCACCGGCGGCATAGGCGCGCCCCTTCCCTTCGAAGGGGGTTGCTCGCCTGATTCCGGAGCCGTAGGGGTCTCCGGAATTGTATTCGGATGAGGGTCGAATTGAATATGGCCCCCGTCGTCAGTATCCATAGGGGTCTGCTCCCCCATGTGTCCGGCAGTCGAGGCTTCACCCTCGGGCGCCTCGTGTACGGCCGTCGGATTCCCTCCCGGGATAGGGATCCTTCGGGACGATGCTTCGGGGCCATCCAGGTCCCGGGGAGAGGTGGCCGATGGAAGGGTCTCGATGTTCATCACCGCTGGGTCCAGTGAATCCTCTGATGAGGACCATTCGAGGCAGGACTGAGCCAGACTGCAAGTCCATAATGTAAGCACGTTAAAATAATAGAGTTAAGAATCTGGATACGAGTACGTGTCCGAACACTTACGATTCGGCCAGGGGATTCTCCCTGGGCTACCACTCCCAGCTGTTGTTGGTAGCTGTTGTGGAGCTATCCGGAAAGGAAGCCTGCCCTTTCTTGGGCGCCCCGGCCTCCGGATGCGTGGGGGTCGTCCTTTTCTTTTTTTTCCCTACGGAAGGGGAGTGGATTTATTCCTCTTCCTCCTCTTCTTCGTCGTCTTCGGCGGAAGAGCGCGCCTCGGCGTCTTCGGACGTCAAGTCTGAAGTACCCCTATCACGGAGACCACTTCTGGTCCCCTTGGCCTTCTTCTTGGCCTTCTTCTCCGGCACATTGTAAGGCACCGGAATCAGCATCTTCATCAGGAGCGGGGTCTCTGGGCCTTCAGGCAGCGGGGCTGGACAGTCAAACTGTTCGGCCATCTCCGCCCAATCCTGAAATAATCCATAAAGAGATTTAGATGCCTTCCTCTCATACGCGAGTAAAGGGAACACCTTGAAAACGTGAAAGGACTTACCGGATTTGCAGGATGGGTCAGGTCGTGCCCACGATCCTCGTCCGTGGCCAGTGGCACCTCGTTGGACTTGAAGAGCACCTTCCATATATCTTCGTGTGTCATGCCGAAGAGTTCTAACAGAGTCTGGTGCTTGACCGGGTCATACTCCCACAGGTGGCAAGTCTGGCGTTGGCATGGAAGAATCCGGCGGACGAGCATGACCTGGACCACGTCGACGAGCTTGACTTTCTTGATTATCATATTCTGGACGCGCGTCTGGAGCGTTGTCAGCTCGTCCGGAGAGCCCCAGGGCAGGCCCTTCTCTTGCCAGGAGGTGAGCCTCATTGGGACTCCGGATCAGAATTCGGGGGCCACCGCCCAGTTGGTGTCACGCGGCTCGGTAATGTAGAACCACCCCGATTGCCACCCCTTCACCATCTCCATAAAGGAGCCCTCAGGCCAGGTGACGTTGGGCATCTTGCCCACCATGGCACCCCCGCACTCAACTTTTTGGCTGCTCACCACCTTGGGCTTCACATTGAAGATCTTCAGCCATAGGCCGAAGTGAGGAGGGATGAAGAGAAAGGCCTCATACACGACAATGAATGCCTAGATGTTGAGGATAGAGTTAGGGGCCAAATCATGGAAGTCCAGCCTGTAGTAAAACATCAGCCCACGGACAAACGGGTGGAGAGGGAATCCCAGCCCGCGGACGAAGTGTGTGAGAAACACAACCCTCTCATGGGGCTCTGGGGTAGGGACGATCTGTCCCTTGGCCGGAAATCGATGAACAATTTCCTTGGCCAGGTAGCCGGCCTCTCAGAGCTCTTTGATGTCCTTCTTGTTGACAGAAGAGGCCATCCATTTGCCTCCAGCTCTGGATCCGGACATGATTGGGGTGCTTTTTTGGGTGGAGAAAGTTAGAGCTTGGGCGCTAGAGCTCCAGAATGGATGGGCAGAGGAAGGAGAAGGCGCGGGTGAACGATGATGAATCCTTATCCCTTTATAAAGGCAGTGAAAGTTATGCGCCTCCCTGCTCGCCTTAAAATTCGCCTATTCCCCAAGCGTCGTGCAGATGGCACGGTTGGGATACCAATGCCCGTATTGTAACACCCCGGATATAATTTTCCCAATTTGTACTCCAACTCTTGCCGTTTCCGGTGTTAAGTTATTTTATTTTCTCGGGTTCGGGTTTTTTGTCTCCGTGTGTTGTTATCGTTGTCATGCATCTCATATCATGTCATCATGTGCATTGCATTTGCATACGTGTTCATCTCATGCATTCGAGCATTTTCCCCGTTGTCCGTTTTGCATTCCGGCGCTTCGTTCTCCTCCGGTGGTCATTTCTAGCTTTCTTTCGTGTGTGGGGATTAAACATTTCCGGATTGGACCGAGACTTTCCAAGCGGCCTTGGTTTACTACCGGTAGACCGCCGGTCAAGTTTCGTATCATTTGCACTTCGTTTGATACTCCAACGGTCAACCGAGGGACCGAAAAGGCCTCGTGTATGTTGCAGCCCAACACCCCTCCATTTTGGCCCAAAACCCACCTAACTCTGCTCCATCATCTAGAGCGTTTGATCACGATTGCGTGGCCGAAAACCGCACCTCATTTGGACTCTCCTAGCTCCCTCTATGCCTATTTAAAGAACCCTCCGAATCCGGATCTTCTTCTCCCCCGAAAACCCTAAAAAAATCCACCGCGCCGCACCGGACATTGTCCGTCTGAGCCGGACAAAACCGCCGCCGCCGCGCCATTGCCGGCCATCGCCGCCTCGCCTGGTCGCCGACCCGACCCGGCTGCCTCGCTCGACGCCCGAGGCCGTGCCTCGTCGCCGCAGCTACCCCGCCGTCCGGCCTCCTCCGCCCACGCGCCGGCGAGCGCCTCCAAGTCCGGCGACGTCCTCCTCCGGCCGCCTCCTCCCTCCTCAATACCGACTCGATGGCGACCTCGTCTCTGTCGTGAACAGTGCGAGCGCCGCCATCCTCGATCCGCGTGACTCGGGTCAAACCCTAGATCTGGGGTTGTTTTTTTTCTGAAGTCCCGGATATTTCCATTCCAAGTGCCCATATTCATCATGCTATATCTCCGCATCCGTAGCTCCGATTCATGCATATAGCATATCATAATGTTCGTCTCAGAGAGTGCATCATTTCATTCCATTGCATAATTTTCATTTGAGTTCATCTTGATGCCCGAAATGCTGTTAGAAGAGGGCTACTTGAGTTAATTTTCAGATCTGCTACTCCATCTTAGACATTTGTCATTTTTGCCATGATTATTGTGTGCATGATATGCCCATGAGTTCTACATATGTTTTGTTAAGGGTTTTGTCATCTTTCCAGAGGTGCAACCCATGTATTTTTGTGATGTGTGTGGTGACTAGTGCAAGCTTGCAAAGTGAGGCACTCGGTAATTCTGTTTTCAGGGACTTAGTAATTTCACTAAGTCCTAGAGCTGTTTATCTCATGATGCCATATGTTCATGTTATTTCCTAGTGATCCGTGCCTCCTTTGAGGATGATCAGTAAAGGAGTTTTGTTAATATTGTGGTGATCTATCCATCCATGTCTTTTTTGCAATTATGGAGCACCCTAGGTTGAGTCAATCGAGCTCTACTTTTGCTACTTTGTGAATCTGGGCAGATTGTCAACTTGTTTGCAATTTTGCCGATGATGTTGTAGTTGATCCGTGCATGCTATGCCATTGTTCTTGCCATGTCTAGCTTGCATTTTTTATATTATTGATAGATGTATGCTTGTCTTGCTATGACTTGCTTCGTAGTGAGTGCATCAAGCTCGTAAACATGCCTACTTGAGTTCTGTTTCAGCATGTGCCAGTTTTCACTAAGTCTGAAAACTGATTATGTTTTTGCTATGTTCATGTGCTTGTTAGTATATTTTCTGATCCCTTTTGGCTCAAGGTCACTAAGATACTTTTGTTAAGCTAATTGAGTAGCTCTATGCCATGTTATTCTTTGCCATGTTCAGGTCCTATAGCATGTGGTTTTGTTGCTCCGAAGAGAGCTACTTGGTCTGAAATTTTCAGACAAGTGTTAATTTCACAAAGCCTGAGATCTGTTTGCCATTTGCATTTTTTCCATGCTTGTTTCAACCTGTTAATGGATGAATTGGCCGTAGCTCAGTGCTAGACTTTTGTTAAGCATCTTGAATGCTTCCCTGCCATGTATTTTGATGCCATGTTTGAGTGCTGTAGCATGTTCATCTCATTGCATTTAGATGGTCACTTGCTGTAAATCGCAGACCGGTGCCATTTTTGAATCGCTTGCCATTCCCAAACCGTAACTCCGATTCCGGCGTTCTTTATATCGTTTTCAAGCGATTTCATCTCATCTTTCTAGTGGCACACTTGGATTTCCAAGTTGAGGCCAGGTTCATGCATTTCCTGTCATATCTTGCATATGCATCCCGCACCGCATCCCGCATAGCATATCATCTTTGCATCGTGTTGTTTGAGTTTGCACGTGGTTGATTGTTTTCCTTGTTGCTTGTTTGTCTTGTTTGGGTAGAGCCGGGAGACAAGTTCGCTAACGAGGAGCCCGTTGAGTTTGCTTTCGAGGATTCAGTCAACTCTGACAGCTTTGCAGGCAAGATGATCATACCCTCGAAATCACTACTATCTTTGCTATGCTAGTTTGCTCGCTCTTTTGCTATGCCAATGCTATGATGCCTACCTTTTGCTTATCAGCCTCCCAAATTTCCATGTCAAACCTCTAACCCACCTTGTCCTAGCAAACTATTGATTGGCTATGTCACCGCTTTGCTCAGCCCCTTCTTATAGCGTTGCTAGTTGCAGGGGAAGATTGGAGGCCGTTCCTTGTTGGAACATTTACTACTTGTTGGGATATCATTATATTGCCATGTAATCTTAATGCATCTATATACTTGGTGAAGGGTGGAAGGCTCGGCCTCTCGCCTAGTGTTTTGTTCCACTCTTGCCGCCCTAGTTTCCGTCATATCGGTGTTATGTTCCCGGATTTTTGCGTTCCTTACGCGGTTGGGTTATAATGGGAACCCCTTGATAGTTCGCCTTGATTAAAGCTTTTCCAGCAATGCCCAACCTTGGTCTTACCATTTGCCACCTAGCCTCTTTTTCCCTTGGGTTTCCGGAGCCCAAGGGTCATCTTATTTAAACCCCCCCCTGGGCCAGTGCTCCTCTGAGTGTTGGTCCAAACTAGAGCCCTGTGCAGCGCCCCTCGGGGAAACTCGAGGTTTGGTTTTAGTTGTACGGATTGCTCATCTGAGTGTGCCCTGAGAACGAGATATGTGTAGCTCCTATCGGGATTTGTCGGCACATTCGGGCGGTGTTGCTGGTCTAGTTTTAACCTGTCGAAATATCTTGTTGTAGCGGGATACCGAGTCTGATCGAAAGGTCTCGGGTGGAGGTCTATTCCTTCATTGACCGTGAGAGCTTGTCATGGGCTAAGTTGGGACTCCCCTGCAGGGATTGAACTTTCGAAAGCCGTGCCCGCGGTTATGGGCAGATGGGAATTTGTTAATGTCCGGTTGTAGACAACTTGAACCTTGGCTTAATTAAAATGAATCAACCGTGTGTGTTACCGTGATGGCCTCTTCTCGGCGGAGTCCGGGAAGTGGACACAGTGTTGGAGTAATGTTTGCGCAGGTTGTCCTCTAGTTTCTCGCTCGCGCTTTGCCTCCTCTTCTCGCTCTCTTTTGCGAATAAGTTAGCCACCATATATGCTAGTCGCTTGCTGCAGCTCCACATATATTTACCTTACCCTACCTATTAAGCTTAAATAGTCTTGATCGCGAGGGTGCGAGATTGCTGAGTCCCTGTGGCTCATAGATTACTATTACACCAGATGCAGGTCCAGGTGACTCTGCTCCAGGTGACGCGTTCGACCTCAAGTGGGAGTTCGACGAGGACTCTCAACGTTACTATGTTTCCTTTCCTGATGATCAGTAGTGGTGCCCTGTTGGGGGTGATCAGGACCATGTCGCATGTTGGGTTATCTTTCATTTTGGTGCCGTAGTCGGGCCATGAGTGTTTGGATGATGTATGTTATTTATGTACTTGATTGACGTGGCGAGTGTAAGCCAACTATGTTATCCCTTTACATTATCTTTATTACATGGGATGTTTGTGATGATTACCTGACTTGCGACATATGCCTTCAATGCGATTATGCCTCTAAGTCGTGCCTCGACACGTGGGAGATATAGTCGCATCGAGTGTGCTACAAGTTGGTAATCAGAGCCTTCCCCGACCTTAGGAGCCCCATTGCTTGATCGCTTTTAGCAGCCGAGTTGTGTCTAGAAAAAAAATGTTTTGAGTCATTAGGAATTATATATCGGAGAGTTAGGAATTCTTTTTACTTCCCAGTCTCCTCATCGCTCTGGTAAGGCATCCTGACATAGAGTTTTGACTCTTCTCTTCCCAAATTTCACTAAAAAAATTTAGGATCACGCGGGTATCTTGGAATCGTTCCGATGGTTTTATGATGAGAACATTGTCTTGGTGCCTCCTGTCGGGGGTTTAGTGGAAGTGTCCCGGGGAGTTGAGCTTTGAGGTGTTGTCATCATAATTTTATCATTTTAGTTCTGGTATACCTGAGTTTAGTACACCGACATCGAAAATCTCTTTTATGCAGTTCGTTGGTGAGATAACCTCGACGCCACCCAGTACTGGGGCGGGAGTTCGGGAGTATCGCCATAACTTGTATAACGGATGCTTTTCCAAGGTTGAGGTAGATGGTTTCCGAAGGTTTCTTGGTTATGTGTTGAAGGATGGATACAGCTGGATGTAGGATTTGCTAGTTTGGGTGAGATATTATGCTTCCCCTGTATCCCCAACACCTGATTGCATAACCGGAAAGGTTCGGGAGTTTCTTAGGTGGGAATTCTTGTAGCTCTAGTTCTTCTTCCACAGATATTGGTTTGAGATTGGGATTTCTTACCGATTATTCGGTCTTGATCCGCACTTTGTTGATTTATTTCTCTACCTTTAATTCTTCGTGGCTTCGCAATTTATGGATGTGTGACCATTTCAAGAGGAATGCATTCGTTCATTCTGTTCGGATGTGAAGACTTCATGTTACAATTTTCATTCCGTTGGTTTCAGCTTCATTTATCTGTCTATGTGCTAACGGTGGTCAACCTCTTCAGGATGGCTCCCGCTAAGAGCACCAGTCAGAATCAGAATCAAGATCCGCCACCACCTCCACCTCCTCCGGAGGCATGGCAAGCTGTTATGGCCGCAACCAATGCAAACACACAGTTGATCATGCAAATTCTCCAAGAGCGCAATCAAGGCAGCCAAGGGAATCAAGGCAACAATCAGAATCACTTTGCTACACTCAACCAGTTCCTTGCTAATGGGCCAAAGACTTTCAGCAATTGTGTTGAGGCAACCGATGCTGACGATTGGCTTGTGGATCTGTGTAAGCATTTTGAGTGCAGCAACGTCAGGCCTGAAGATTTCATCAAGTTCGCTTCCTTCCAACTCAAAGATCAAGCTGCAGAATGGTTCCAGCAGTACAAGGATTCTAGAGGTGGACGTCTGATCACTTGGGATGAATTCCGTCAATATTTCCGAGCTCATCACATCCCTCAGAGCATGGTTGAAAGTAAGCGTGAGGAATTCCGCAACTTGAAGCAAGGCTCTTTGTCTAGCTATGACTACAACAAGTTGTTTCAGAAGCTCGCCCGCTTTGCCAAGCAGGACGTACCTGATGAGAAGAGCATGATATACCAGTTCAGGGGTGGTCTCAGAGAAGAAATTCAGCTCGCTCTTGTTCTCTTTGAGCCCTTGAGGTACGATGAGTTCTACAACATGGCACTGAAGCAAGAGGCCGCTCAGTTGAGGTGTGATGCTTCCAAGAAGCGAGTCAGAGACACTACGCCTTCTTCCTCTACTCAAGTGGCCAAGCAGCAGAAGTATTGGCTTCCTCCTCCTCCGTTCCGTCAGCCATATCAGCAGAAGAGCAAAGGTGGCAGTGGTTCTTCCCACCCACCCAACCCTGGCTTTCAGAACAAGACTTCGTCTCAACCTCCAAGATCGAGTGCTCCGTATCACCGTCCGCTTTCAGAGGTCACGTGCAACAAGTGCCAAGAAAAGGGTCACTATGCCAACAAGTGTTTCAACCAGAGGCGTCTTCCTCCTCCTCCTGTGAGATCGGCAAGTACAGCTGTGGTCAATCATAACCCCAAGCACGCCAAGGTCAACATGGTGAATGCAGCTCAGGCAGAGGACTCGGCAGATGTCATCATGGGTAACCTTCCTGTTAACGATGTTCCTACAAAAGTACTTTTTGACACTGGTGCATCCCATTGTTTCATCTCGAGACCTTTTGCATCTAAGCATGATTTTGTTACTCAAGTGTTGCCGAAACCGTTGTCTATTGACTCTCCGGCCCGTCTATTATCTCGAGTATGCGTTCCGGATGTCACAATCACTTTGGGTGACTATAAGTTCTTGTCTTCTCCAAATGTTCTTGGTGACTCGGATATTGATCTTATTCTCAGAATGGATTGGATTTCTAAGCACAAGGCTCAGCTTGATTGTGCTGCCAGGCAGATTCAATTGACTCATTCGTCTGAGGATGTAATCGTCTTTGCCGCTCGGGATAATACCATCCGTCTGTTTTCTCTCAATGAGAAGGGTGAATTGGATGCCATCTCACAGATTCCAGTCGTTTGCGAATATCAAGATGTCTTTCCAGAAGAGCTTCCAGGAATGCCTCCGCACCGGCCAGTTGAATTCGTTATTGATCTTGAGCCCGGTACGGAACCTGTGTGCAAGCGTCCTTACAAGCTCGGACCTGAAGAGTTGAAGGAGCTGAAGAAGCAACTCGATGAGCAAGAGAGAATGGGTCTCATCCGGCCTAGTTCTTCTCCGTGGGGTTGTGGTGTTCTTTTTGTGAAGAAGAAGGATGGAACGGACCGACTTTGTGTCGATTACCGTCCATTGAACAAGAAGACCATCAAGAACAAATACCCACTTCCCAACATCAATGAGCTGTCCGAACAACTTAAAGGTGCTCAAGTATTCTCCAAGCTTGATCTCCATATGGGTTATCATCAGATTCGAATCCGTGAGCAAGATATTCCCAAGACTGCTTTCAGAACTAGCTTTGGTTCATATGAATACACTGTCATGTCTTTTGGCCTCGTCAACGCTCCTCCGACTTTCTCTCGCATGATGAACTTCATCTTCAACGCCTACACCAATGACTTTGTTTTGGTCTATCTCGACGACATTCTGGTTTTCTTGAAGAACAAAGAAGATCATGCCAAACACTTGCGTTTGGTACTCGATAAGCTCAGGGAACATCAGTTCTACGCCAAGTTCTCCAAGTGTGAATTTTGGCTCGATGAGGTTCTTTATCTTGGTCATATCATCTCTGCCAAGGGCATTGCCGTGAATCCTGAGAAGGTGTCTGCAATTGTGAATTGGGAACCTCCTCAGAACGTGAAGCAACTCCGTAGCTTCCTCGGTCTCGCAAGCTACTGCCGAAGATTCGTTGAAAACTTTTCTAAGATCGCAAAGCCTCTCTCAAATCTTCTCCATAAGCACGTCAAGTACGTTTGGTCTCCGGAGTGTGACATTGCTTTCAACACTTTGAAAGAGAAATTGATCACTGCTCCAGTTCTGACTCCGCCTGATGAATCCAAACCGTACGAGGTCTTTTGTGATGCCTCTCTCCAAGGTCTTGGCGCAGTGTTGATGCAAGAGAAGAAAGTGGTTGCTTATACCTCTCGCCAGTTGAAGCCCAATGAGAAGAACTACCCCACTCATGATCTCGAGTTGGCAGCAGTTGTGCATGCTCTTTTGACTTGGAGACATCTTCTATTGGGAAGAAAAAGGACATTTTCACTGATCACAAGAGTCTCAAGTACATCTTCACTCAGCCTAATCTCAACCTCAGGCAAACTCGATGGGTCGAAATGATTCAAGAGTATAATCCGAGTATTGAGTATACTCCAGGCAAGGCCAATGTGATTGCTGACGCATTGAGCAGGAAGGCTTATTGCAACAGTCTGATTCTCAAGCCTTATCAACCCGAGCTTTGTGAAGCTTTCCGCAAACTTAATCTGCAAGTTGTTCCTCAAGGTTTCCTCGCCAACCTTCAAGTCTCTCCTACCTTGGAAGACCAGATTCGCCAAGCCCAGCTTCTTGATGCTATGGTGAAAAAGGTGAAGATTGGGATTGCCAAGAGTCAACCCAAGTACAAGTGCTACCGCCTTGATGACAAGGATACTCTATTCTTCGAGGATCGAATTGTTGTACCCAAAGGTGACCTTCGTAAAGTGATCATGAATGAGGCTCACAATTCTCTCCTCTCCATCCACCCTGGGAGTACGAAGATGTATCAAGACCTTAAGCAAGCTTATTGGTGGACTCGAATGAAGCGCGAGATTGCACAATTCGTAAATGAATGTGATGTCTGCAGAAGAGTGAAGGCAGAACACCAAAGACCAGCAGGTCTCCTCCAACCTCTTGCCCTTCCAGAATGGAAGTTTGACCACATTGAAATGGACTTCGTGACTGGGTTTCCAAAGTCCAAACTCACCAAAGTGGCTCACTTTCTGCCTATCAAAGAGTCGATCACTACAGCTCAATTGGTGGAACTCTATACCTCTTGAATTGTCTCTCTGCACGGTATTCCACAGGTGATCTCTTCAGACCGTGGCAGCATCTTTACGTCCAAGTTTTGGGATTCTTTTCAGAAGGCCATGGGCACCAACATCCGCTTCAGCACAGCTTTCCATCCTCAAACTAGCGGTCAAGTCGAGCGTGTCAACCAGATTCTTGAAGATCTGCTCAGGGCTTGTGTGATCTCCTTCGGCATGAAGTGGGAGGATTGTCTTCCTTATGTTGAATTCTCCTACAACAACAGTTTTCAAGCAAGTTCGGGCAAGGCCCCATTTCAAATTCTGTATGGCAGGAAGTGTCGTACCCCTCTCAACTGGTCTGAAACCGGTGAACGTCGGCTGCTGGGTAATGACTTAATCACAGAAGCAGAAGAAATGTGCAAAGTCATTCGCTATAACCTCAAAGCAGCCCAATCCCGCCAGAAGAGCTACTATGATAGTAAGCACCGTGATTTGGCTTTCGAGATCGGAGATCATGTTTACCTCCGCGTCTCTCCTATGAAAGGTACTCGTCGCTTCGGATACGTGGGACCTTTCAAGATTGTCAGCAAGAGAGGCGACCTTGCCTATCAACTCGAGCTTCTGTCAAACTTTGCAAATGTTCATGACGTGTTCCATGTCTCTCAACTTCGAAAGTGCTTCAAGACTCCTGACCGCATAGTCAACTTCGAGGACATTGAGCTCCAAGAAGATCTCTCTTATCGTGAGGCACCCAGTTGCTATTCTTGAAGAGACTGAACGCAAGACTCGCAACAAGTCAATCAAATTTCTCAAAGTCAAGTGGTCTCACCATTCCGACCGTGAAGCTACCTGGGAACGCGAGGATCACCTCCGTTCTGAGTACCCGGAGTTCTTTCAGTGCTAGATCTCGGGACGAGATCTTTTCGTAGTGGTGGAGTGTTGTAACGCCCCAGATACGACTTTCCAAATTTGTATCCAACTCTTGCCGTTTCCGGCGTTAAGTTATATTTATTTCTCGGGTTCGGGTTTTGTCTCCGTGTGTTGTTTTCGTTGTCATGCATCTCATATCATGTCATCATGTGCATTGCATTTGCATACGTGTTCATCTCATGCATTCGAGCATTTTCCCCGTTGTCCGTTTTGCATTCCGGCGCTTCGTTCTCCTCCGGTGGTCATTTCTAGCTTTCTTTCGTGTGTGGGGATTAAACATTTCCGGATTGGACCGAGACTTGCCAAGCGGCCTTGGTTTACTACCGGTAGACCGCCTGTCAAGTTTCGTATCATTTGGACTTCGTTTGATACTCCAACGGTTAACCGAGGGACCGAAAAGGCCTCGTGTGTGTTGCAGCCCAACACCCCTCCATTTTGGCCCAAAACCCACCTAACTCTGCCATCATCTAGAGCGTTCGATCACGATCGCGTGGCCGAAAACCGCACCTCATTTGGACTCTCCTAGCTCCCTCTATGCCTATTTAAAGAACCCCCGAATCCGGATCTTCTTCTCCCCCGAAACCCTAGAAATCCACCGCGCCGCACCGGACATTGTCCGTCCGGGCCGGACAAAACCGCCGCCGCCGCGCCGCCGCCGCCCGCCCATCGCCGCCGCCACGTGGCCTCGCCGCCCGGCCGTGCCTCGTCGCCGCAGCTACCCCGCCGTCCGGCCTCCTCCGCCCACGCGCCGGCGAGCGCCTCCAAGTCCGGCGACGTCCTCCTCCGGCCGCCTCCTCCCTCCTCAACACCGACTCGCCGGCGACCTCATCTCCGTCGTGAACAGTGTGCGCGCCACCATCCTCGATCCGCGTGCCTCGGGTCAAACCCTAGATCTGGGGTTGTTTTTTTCTGAAGTCCCTAATATTTCCGTTCCAAGTGCCCATATTCATCATGTATATCTCCGCATCCGTAGCTCCGATTCATGCATATAGCATATCAAAATGTTCATCTCAGAGAGTACATCATTTCATTCCATTGCATCATTTTCATTTGAGTTCATCTTGATGCCCGAAATGCTGTTAGAAGAGGGCTACTTGAGTAATTGTCAGATCTGCTACTCCATTTAGACATTTGTCATTTTTGCCATGATTATTGTGTGCATGATATGCCCATGAGTTCTACATATGTTTTGTTAAGGGTTTTGTCATCTTTCCAGAGGTGCAACCCATGTATTTTTGTGATGTGTGTGGTGACTAGTGCAAGCTTGCAAAGTGAGGCACTTGCGGTAATTCTGTTTTCAGGGACTTAGTAATTTCACCTAAGTCCTGGCTGTTTATCTCATGATGCCATATGTTCATGTTGTTTCCTAGTGATCCGTGCCTCTTTTGAGGATGATCAGTAAGGAGTTTTTGTTAATCTTGTAGTGCTCTATCCATCCATGTCTTTGTTTGCAATTATGGAGCACCCTAGCTTGAGTCAATCGAGCTCTACTTTTGCTACTTTGTGAATCTGGGCAGATTGTCAACTTGTTTGCAATTTTGCCGATGATGTTGTAGTTGATCCGTGCATGCTATGCTATTGTTCTTGCCATGTCTAGCTTGCATTTTGTGTTCTATGATGATGTATGCTTGTCTTGCCATGACTTGCACCGTAGTGAGTGCATCGAGCTCGTAAACATGCCTACTTGAGTTATTGTTTCAGCATGTGCAGTTTTCACTAAGTCTGAAAACTGATTATGTTTTTGCTATGTTGTGCTTGTTAGTATATTTTTCTGATCCCTTTTGGCTCAAGGTCACTAAGGGACTTTTGTTAAGCTATTTGAGTAGCTCCATGCCATGTTTTACTTTGCCATGTTCAGGTCCTGTAGCATGTTGTTTTGTTGCTCCGAAGAGGGCTACTGATCTGAAATTCCAGACAAGTGTTAATTTCACTAAGTCTGAGATCTGTTTGCCATTTGCATTTTTGCCATGCTTGTTTGAACCTGTTAATGGATGAATTGGCCGTAGCTCAGTGCTAGACTTTTGTTAAGCATCTTGAATGCTTCCCTGCCATGTATTTTGATGCCATGTTTGAGTGCTGTAGCATGTTCATCTCATTGCATTTAGATGGCACTTGCTGTAAATCGCAGACCGGTGTCATATTTGAATCGCTTGCCATTTCCAAACCGTAACTCCGATTCCGGCGTTCTTTATATCGTTTTCAAGCGATTTCATCTCATCTTTCCAGTGGCACACTTGGATTTCCAAGTTGAGGCCAGGTTCATGCATTTCCTGTCATATCTTGCATTTTGCATCCCGCATCGCATCCCGCATAGCATATCATCTTTGCATCGTGTTGTTTGAGTTTGCACGTGGTTGATTGTATCCTTGTTGCTTGTTTGTCTTGTTTGGGTAGAGCCGGGAGACGAGTTCGCTAACGAGGAGCCCGTTGAGTTTGCTTTCGAGGATCCAGTCAACTCTGACAACTTGCAGGCAAGATGATCATACCCTCGAAATCACTACTATCTTTGCTATGCTAGTTTGCTCGCTCCTTTTGCTATGCCAATGCTACGATGCCTACCTTTTGCTTGTCAGCCTCCCAAATTTGCCATGTCAAACCTCTAACCCACCATTGTCCTAGCAAACCGTTGATTGGCTATGTTACCGCTTTGCTCAGCCCCTCTTATAGCGTTGCTAGTTGCAGGTGAAGATTGGAGGCCGTTCCTTGTTGGAACATTTATTTACTTGTTGGGATATCATTATATTGCCATGTTATCTTAATGCATCTATATACTTGGTAAAGGGTGGAAGGCTCGGCCTCTCGCCTAGTGTTTTGTTCCACTCTTGCCGCCCTAGTTTCCGTCATATCGGTGTTATGTTCCCGGATTTTGCGTTCCTTACGCGGTTGGGTTATAATGGGAACCCCTTGATAGTTTGCCTTGATTAAAGCTTTTCCAGCAATGCCCAACCTTGGTTTTACCATTTGCCACCTAGCCTCTTTTTCCCTTGGGTTTCCGGAGCCCAAGGGTCATCTTTTTAAACCCCCCCGGGCCAGTGCTCCTCTGAGTGTTGGTCCAAACTAGAGCCCTGTGCAGCGCCCCTCGGGGAAACTCGAGGTTTGGTTTTAGTTGTACGGATTGCTCATCTGAGTGTGCCCTGAGAACGAGATATGTGCAGCTCCTATCGGGATTTGTCGGCACATTCGGGCGGTGTTGCTGGTCTAGTTTTAACCTGTCGAAATGTCTTGTTGTACCGGGATACCGAGTCTGATCGGAAGTCTCGGGTGGAGGTCTATTCCTTCGTTGACCGTGAGAGCTTGTCATGGGCTAAGTTGGGACTCCCCTGCAGGGATTGAACTTTCGAAAGCCGTGCCCGCGGTTATGGGCAGATGGGAATTTGTTAATGTCCGGTTGTAGATAACTTGAACCTTTTAATTAAAATGAATCAACCGTGTGTGTTACCGTGATGGCCTCTTCTCGGCGGAGTCCGGGAAGTGACACGGTGTTGGAGTAATGTTTGCACAGGTTGGTCTTGTGGGGAACGCAGTAATTTCAAAAAATTTCCTACGCACACGCAAGATCATGGTGATGCATAGCAACGAGAGGGGAGAGTGTTGTCTACGTACCCACAGACCGACTGCGGAAGCGTTGACGCAACGTAGAGGAAGTAGTCGTACGTCTTCCCGATCCGACCGATCCAAGCACCGTTACTCCGGCACCTCCGAGTTCTTAGCACACGTACAGCTCGATGACGATCCCCGGGCTCCGATCCAGCAAAGCGTCGGGGAGGAGTTCCGTCAGCACGACGGCGTGGTGACGATCTTGATGTTCTACCGTCGCAGGGCTTCGCCTAAGCACCGCTACAATATGATCGAGGTGGAATATGGTGGCAGGGGGCACCGCACACGGCTAAGGAACGATCTCAAGGATCAACTTGTGTGTCTAGAGGTGCCCCCCTGCCCCGGTATTATAAAGGATCCAGGGGAGGGTGCGGCCGGCCAGGGAGGAGGGCGCAGGAGGAGTCCTACTCCCTACCGGGAGTAGGAGACTCCCCCCCAAATCCTAGTTGAATAGATTCCCCGAGGGGGAAAGAGAGAGAGGGGGCCGGCCACCTTCTCCTTGTCCTATAGGACTAGGGGAGGGGGGAGGCACGCAGCCCACCTTGGGCTGCCCCTTTCACCTTTCCACTAAAGCCCACTAAGGCCCATATAACTCCCGGGGGGTTCCGGTAACCTCCCGGTACTCCGGTAAAATCCCGATTTCACCCGGAACACTTCCGATATCCAAACATAGGCTTCCAATATATCAATCTTTATGTCTCGACCATTTCGAGACTCCTCGTCATGTCCGTGATCACATCCGGGACTCCGAACTAACTTCGGTACATGATAATGCATAAACTCATAATAACTATCATCGTAACGTTAACCGTGCGGACCCTACGGTTCGAGAACAATGTAGACATGACTGAGACACAATCTCCGGTCAATAACCAATAGCGGGACCTGGATGCCCATATTGGCTCCTACATATTCTACGAAGATCTTTATCGGTCAGACCGCATAACAACATACGTTGTTCCCTTTGTCATCGGTATGTTACTTGCCCGAGATTCGATCGTCGGTATCCAATACCTAGTTCAATCTCGTTACCGGCAAGTCTCTTTACTCGTTCCGTAATACATCATCTCACAACTAACTCATTAGTTGCAATGCTTGCAAGGCTTTATGTGATGTGCATTACCGAGAGGGCCCAGAGATACCTCTCCGACAATCGGAGTGACAAATCCTAATCTCGAAATACGCCAACCCAACATGTACCTTTGGAGACACCTGTAATGCTCCTTTATAATCACCCAGTTACGTTGTGACGTTTGGTAGCACCCAAAGTGTTCCTCCGGCAAACGGGAGTTGCATAATCTCATAGTCATAGGAACATGTATAAGTCATGAAGAAAGCAATAGCAACATACTAAACGATCGGGTGCTAAGCTAATGGAATGGGTCATGTCAATCAGATCATTCAACTAATGATGTGACCTCGTTAATCAAATAACAACTTTGTTCATGGTTAGGAAACATAACCATCTTTGATTAACGAGCTAGTCAAGTAGAGGCATACTAGTGACACTCTGTTTGTCTATGTATTCACACATGTATTATGTTTCCGGTTAATACAATTCTAGCATGAATAATAAACATTTATCATGATATAAGGAAATAAATAATAACTTTATTATTGCCTCTAGGGCATATTTCCCTCAGTCTCCCACTTGCACTAGAGTCAATAATCTAGATTATACAGTAATGATTCTAACACCCATGGAGCCTTGGTGCTGATCATGTTTTGCTCGTGGAAGAGGCTTAGTCAACGGATCTGCAACATTCAGATCCATATGTATCTTGCAAATCTCTATGTCTCCCACCTGGACTAGATCCCGGATGGAATTTAAGCGTCTCTTGATGTGCTTGGTTCTCTTGTGAAATCTGGATTCCTTTGCCAAGGCAATTGCACCAGTATTGTCACAAAAGATTTTCATTGGACCCGATGCACTAGGTATGACACCTAGATCGGATATGAACTCCTTCATCCAGACTCCTTCGTTCGCTGCTTCCGAAGCAGCTATGTACTCCGCTTCACATGTAGATCCCGCTACGACGCTCTGTTTAGAACTGCACCAACTGACAGCTCCACCGTTTAATGTAAATACGTATCCGGTTTGCGATTTAGAATCGTCCGGATCAGTGTCAAAGCTCGCATCAACGTAACCTTTTACGATGAGCTCTTTGTCACCTCCATATACGAGAAACATATCCTTAGTCCTTTTCAGGTATTTCAGGATGTTCTTGACCGTTGTCCAGTGATCCACTCCTGGATTACTTTGGTACCTCCCTGCTAAACTTATAGCAAGGAACACATCAGGTCTGGTACACAGCATTGCATACATGATAGAGCCTATGGCTGAAGCATAGGGAACATCTTTCATTTTCTCTCTATCTTCTGCAGTGGTCGGGCATTGAGTCTGACTCAACTTCACACCTTGTAACACAGGCAAGAACCCTTTCTTTGCTTGATCCATTTTGAATTTCTTCAAAATCTTGTCAAGATATGTGCTTTATGAAAGTCCAATTAAGCGTCTTGATCTATGTCTATAGATCTTTATGCCTAATATGTAAACAGCTTCACCGAGGTCTTTCATTGAAAAACTCTTATTCAAGTATCCCTTTATGCTATCTAGAAATTCTATATCATTTCCAATTAGTAATATGTCATCCACATATAATATCAGAAATGCTACAGAGCTCCCACTCACTTTCTTGTAAATACAGGCTTCTCCGAAAGTCTGTATAAAACCAAATGCTTTGATCACACTATCAAAGCGTTTATTCCAACTCCGAGAGGCTTGCACCAGTCCATAAATGGATCGCTGGAGCTTGCACACTTTGTTAGCTCCCTTTGGATCGACAAAACCTTCTGGTTGCATCATATACAACTCTTCTTTAATAAATTTATTAAGGAATGCAGTTTTGTTTATCCATTTGCCAGATTTCATAAAATGCGGCAATTGCTAACATGATTCGGACAGACTTAAGCATCGCTACGGGTGAGAAGGTCTCATCGTAGTCAACCCCTTGAACTTGTCGAAAACCTTTTGCGACAAGTCGAGCTTTGTAGACAGTAACATTACCGTCAGCGTCAGTCTTCTTCTTGAAGATCCATTTATTCTCAATCGCTTGCCGATCATCGGGCAAGTCAACCAAAGTCCATACTTTGTTCTCATACATGGATCCCATCTCAGATTTCATGGCTTCAAGCCATTTTGCGGAATCTGGGCTCACCATCGCTTCTTCATAGTTCATAGGTTCATCATGATCTAGTAGCATGACTTCCGGAACAGGATTACCGTACCACTCTGGCGCGGATCTCACTCTGGTTGATCTACGAGGTTCAGTAGTATCTTGATCTGAAGTTTCATGATCATTATCATTAGCTTTCTCACTAACTGGTGTAGGTGTCACTGAAACAGTTTTCTGTGATGTACTACTTTCCAGTAAGGGAGCAGGTACAGTTACCTCGTCAAGTTCTACTTTCCTCCCACTCACTTCTTTCGAGAGAAACTCCTTCTCTAGAAAGTTTCCGAATTTAGCAACAAAAGTCTTGCCTTCGGATCTGTGATAGAAGGTGTATCCAATAGTTTCCTTTGGATATCCTATGAAGACACATTTCTCCGATTTGGGTTCGAGCTTACCAGGTTGAAGCTTTTTCACATAAGCATCGCAGCCCCAAACTTTCAGAAACGACAACTTTGGTTTCTTGCCAAACCACAATTCATAAGGCGTCGTCTCAACGGATTTTGATGGTGCCCTATTTAACGTGAATGCGGCCGTCTCTAGAGCATATCCCCAAAACGATAGCGGTAAATCAGTAAGAGACATCATAGATCGCACCATATCTAGTAAAGTACGATTACGACGTTCGGACACACCATTACGCTGTGGTGTTCCGGGTGGCGTGAGTTGCGAAACTATTCCACAATTTTTCAAATGTACACCAAACTCGTAACTCAAATATTCTCCTCCACGATCAGATCGTAGAAACTTTATTTTCTTGTTACGATGATTTTCAACTTCACTCTGAAATTCTTTGAACTTTTCAAATGTTTCAGACTTGTGTTTCATTAAGTAGATATACCCATATCTGCTTAAGTCATCTGTGAAGGTGAGAAAATAACGATATCCGCCACGAGCCTCAATATTCATCGGACCACATACATCTGTATGTACGATTTCCAACAAATCTGTTGCTCTCTCCATAGTACCGGAGAACGGTGTTTTAGTCATCTTGCCCATGAGGCACGGTTCGCAAGTACCAAGTGATTCATAATCAAGTGGTTCCAAAAGTCCATCAGTATGGAGTTTCTTCATGCGCTTTACACCGATATGACCTAAACGGCAGTGCCACAAATAAGTTGCACTATCATTATCAACTCTGCATCTTTTGGATTCAACATTATGAATATGTGTATTACTACTATCGAGATTCAATAAGAATAGACCACTCTTCAAGGGTGCATGACCATAAAAGATATTACTCATATAAATAGAACAACCATTATTCTCTGATTTAAATGACCGTCTCGCATTAAACAAGATCCAGATATAATGTTCATGCTCAACGCTGGCACCAAATAACAATTATTTAGGTCTAATACTAATCCCGAAGATAGATGTAGAGGTAGCGTGCCGACCGCTTGGAACTGTTTCCCACGCGCATCGTCACCTCGTCCTTAGCCAATCTTCGCTTAATCCGTAGTCCCTGTTTCGAGTTGCAAATATTAGCAACAGAACCAGTATCAAATACCCAGGTGCTACTGCGAGCATTGGTAAGGTACACATCAATAACATGTATATCACATATACCTTTGTTCACCTTGCCATCCTTCTTATCCGCCAAATACTTGGGGCAGTTCCGCTTCCAGTGACCAGTCTGCTTGCAGTAGAAGCACTCAGTTTCAGGCTTAGGTCCAGACTTGGGTTTCTTCTCTTGAGCAGCAACTTGCTTGCCGTTCTTCTTGAAGTTACCCTTCTTCTTCCCTTTGCCCTTTTTCTTGAAACTAGTGGTCTTATTGACCATCAACACTTGATGCTCCTTCTTGATTTCTACCTCCGCAGCTTTCAGCATTGCGAAGAGCTCGGGAATAGTCTTGTTCATCCCTTGCATATTATAGTTCATCGCGAAGCTCTTGTAGCTTGGTGGTAGTGATTGGAGAATTCTGTCAATGACGCAATCGTCTGGAATATTAACTCCCAATTGAATCAAGTGATTATTATACCCAGACATTTTGAGTATATGCTCACTGACAGAACTGTTCTCCTCCATCTTGCAGCTATAGAACTTATTGGAGACTTCATATCTCTCAATCCGGGCATTTGCTTGAAATATTAACTTCAACTCCTAGAACATCTCATATGCTCCATGACGTTCAAAACGTCGTTGAAGTCCCGATTCTAAGCCGTAAAGCATGGCACACTGAACTATCGAGTAGTCATCAGCTTTGCTCCGCCAGACGTTCATAATATCTGGTGTTGCTCCAGCAGCAGGCCTGGCACCCAGCGGTGCTTCCAGGACGTAATTCTTCTGTGCAGCAATGAGGATAATCCTCAAGTTACGGACCCAGTCCGTGTAATTGCTACCATCATCTTTCAACTTTGCTTTCTCAAGGAACGCATTAAAATTCAACGGAACAATAGCACGAGCCATCTATCTTCAATCAACATAAACAAGCAAGATACTATCAGGGACTAAGTTCATGATAAATTTAAGTTCAATTAATCATATTACTTAAGAACTCCCACTTAGATAGACATCCCTCTAATCCTCTAAGTGATCACGTGATCCAAATCAACTAAACCATGTCCGATCATCACGTGAGATGGAGTAGTTTCATTGGTGAACATCACTATGTTGATCATATCTACTATATGATTCATGCTCGACCTTTCGGTCTCTGTGTTCCGAGGCCATATCTATATATGCTTTGCTCGTCAAGTATAACCTGAGTATTCCGCGTGTGCAACTGTTTTGCACCCGTTGTATTTGAACGTAGAGCCTATCACACCCGATCATCACGTGGTGTCTCAGCACGAAGAACTTTCGCAACGGTGCATACTCAGGGAGAACACTTCTTGATAATTTAGTGAGAGATCATCTTATAATGCTACCGTCAATCAAAGCAAGATAAGATGCATAAAAGATAAACATCACATGCAATCAATATAAGTGATATGATATGGCCATCATCATCTTGTGCCTGTGATCTCCATCTCCGAAGCACCGTCATGATCACCATCGTCACCGGCGCGACACCTTGATCTCCATCGTAGCATCGTTGTCATCTCGCCAATCTTATGCTTCTACGACTATCACTACCGCTTAGTAATAAAGTAAAGCATTACATCGCGATTGCATTGCATACAATAAAGCGACAACCATATGGCTCCTGCCAGTTGCCGATAACTCGGTTACAAAACATGATCATCTCATACAATAAAATTTAGCATCATGTCTTGGCCATATCACATCACAACATGCCCTGCAAAAACAAGTTAGACGTCCTCTACTTTGTTGTTGCAAGTTTTACGTGGCTGCTACGGGCTTAAGTAAGAACCAATCTCACCTACGCATTAAAACCGCAACGATAGTTTGTCAAATAGACTCCGTTTTAACCTTCGCAAGGACCGGGCATAGACACACTCGGTTCAACTAAAGTTGGAGAGACAGTCGCCCGCAAGCCACCTATGTGCAAAGCACATCGGGAGAACCGGTCTCGCGTAAGCGTACGCGTAATATTGGTCCTGGTCGTCTCGTCCAACAATACCGCCGAACCAAAGTATGACATGCTGGTAGGCAGTATGACTTATATCGCCCACAACTCACTTGTGTTCTACTCGTGCAT
Source organism: Triticum urartu (assembly GCF_003073215.2). Taxonomy (NCBI): domain Eukaryota; kingdom Viridiplantae; phylum Streptophyta; class Magnoliopsida; order Poales; family Poaceae; genus Triticum; species Triticum urartu. The sequence continues at coordinate 40,165,344 of NC_053024.1, forward strand.
ATAACATCAAACAATAAAACCTAGGCTCGGATGCCACTGTTGGGGAACGCAGTAATTTCAAAAAATTTCCTACGTACACGCAAGATCATGGTGATGCATAGCAACGAGAGGGGAGAGTGTTGTCTACGTACCCACGCAAACCGACTGCGGAAGCGTTGACGCAACATAGAGGAAGTAGTCGTACGTCTTCCCGATCCGACCGATCCAAGCACCGTTACTCCGGCACCTCCGAGTTCTTAGCACACGTACAGCTCGATGACGATCCCTGGGCTCCGATCCAGAAAAGCGTCGGGGAAGAGTTCCGTCAGCACGACGGCGTGGTGACGATCTTGATGTTCTACCGTCGCAGGGCTTCGCCTAAGCACCGCTACAATATGATCGAGGTGGAATATGGTGGCAGGGGCACCGCACACGGCTAAGGAACGATCTCAAGGATCAACTTGTGTGTCTAGAGGTGCCCCCTGCCCCCGTATATAAAGGATCCAAGGGGGAGGGGGCGGCCGGCCAGGAGGAGGGCGCAGGAGGAGTCCTACTCCTACCGGGAGTAGGACTCCCCCCCCAATCCTAGTTGGAATAGGATTCCCCGAGGGGGAAAGAGAGAGAGGGGGCCGGCCACCTCTCCTTGTCCTAATAGGACTAGGGGAGGGGGGAGGCGCGCGGCCCACCTTGGGCTGCCCCTTTCTCCTTTCCACTAAAGCCCACTAAGGCCCATATAGCTCCCGGGGGGTTCCAGTAACCTCCCGGTACTCCGGTAAAATCTCGATTTCACCCGAAACACTTCCGATATCCAAACATAGGCTTCCAATATATCAATCTTTATGTCTCGACCATTTCGAGACTCCTCGTCATGTCCGTGATCACATCCGGGACTCCGAACTAACTTCGGTACATCAAAATGCATAAACTCATAATAACTGTCATCGTAACGTTAAGCGTGCGGACCCTACGGTTCGAGAACAATGCAGACATGACTGAGACACATCTTCGGTTAATAACCAATAGCGGGACCTGGATGCCCATATTGGCTCCTACATATTCTACGAAGATCTTTATTGGTCAGACCGCATAACAACATACATTGTTCCCTTTGTCATCGGTATGTTACTTGCCCGAGATTCGATAGTCGGTATCCAATACCTAGTTCAATCTCGTTACCGGCAAGTCTCTTTACTCGTTCCGTAATACATCATCTCACAACTAACATATTAGTTGTAATGCTTGCAAGGCTTATGTGATGTGCATTACCGAGAGGGCCCAGAGATACCTCTCCGACAATCGGAGTGACAAATCCTAATCTCGAAATACGCCAACCCAACATGTACCTTTGGAGACACCTGTAATGCTTCTTTATAATCACCCAGTTACGTTGTGACGTTTGGTAGCACCCAAGTGTTCCTCCGGCAAACGGGAGTTGCATAATCTCATAGTCATAGGAACATGTATAAGTCATGAAGAAAGCAATAGCAACATACTAAACGATCGGGTGCTAAGCTAATGGAATGGGTCATGTCAATCAGATCATTCAACCAATGATGTGACCTCGTTAATCAAATAACAACTCATTGTTCATGGTTAGGAAACATAACCATCTTTGATTAACGAGCTAGTCAAGTAGAGGCATACTAGTGACACTCTGTTTGTCTATGTATTCACACATGTATTATGTTTCCGGTTAATACAATTCTAGCATGAATAATAAACATTTATCATGATTATAAGGAAATAAAATAACTTTATTATTGCCTCTAGGGCATATTTCCTTCAGTCCTCTAGTTTCTCGCTCGCGCTTTGCCTCCTCTTCTCGCTCTCTTTTGCGAATAAGTTAGCCACCATATATGCTAGTCGCTTGCTGCAGCTCCACATATATTTACCTTACCCTACCTATTAAGCTTAAATAGTCTTGATTGCGAGGGTGCGAGATTGCTGAGTCCCTGTGGCTCACAGATTACTATTACACCGGATGCAGGTCCAGGTGATTCCGCTCCAGGTGACGCGTTCGACCTCAAGTGGGAGTTCGACGAGGACTCTCAACGTTACTATGTTTCCTTTCCTGATGATCAGTAGTGGTGCCCTGTTGGGGGTGATCGGGACCATGTCGCATGTTGGGTTATCTTTCATTTTGGTGTCGTAGTCGGGCCATGAGTGTTTGGATGATGTATGTTATTTATGTACTTGATTGACGTGGCGAGTGTAAGTCAACTATGTTATCCCTTTACATTATCTTTATTACATGGGATGTTTGTGATGATTACCTGACTTGCGACATATGCCTTCAATGCGATTATGCCTCTAAGTCGTGCCTCGACACGTGGGAGATATAGTCGCATCGAGGGTGCTACACGTATTGATGAGAATCCCATGATAAGGGGACACGATCTCTGCTTTGACAAGACATGCCAGTGAAACCGCACCTCGAAATACGGAGCGGCAGGCTAAAGAACGGTTCAAATAATGGCCGGGCAGTGGCGTGATGTCACGCTACAGAAAGTTGTCAGCGGATTGGACTTGTGGAATATTATACTCTCTACGGTTGTGTGTGGTACCTATTTTGCAGAGCCGGACACGTTTTCTTTGTTCGGAAGTCTATGTTGGAGTGTTCGAAGAAGGAACCCACCTTGCAATGCCGAAGACAATATGCGTGTCGGACTCATCGTCATTGAAGCCTGGTTCAGGGGCTACTGAGGAAGTCCTGGACTAAGGGGTCCTCGGACAGCCGGACTATATACTTGGGTCGGACTGTTGGGCTATGAAGATACAAGATAGAAGACTTTGTCTCGTGTCCGAATGGGACTCTCCTTGGCGTGGAAGGCAAGCTTGGCGATTCGGATATGTAGATTCCTTTCTCTGTGACCGACTTTGTACAACCCTAGTCCCCCCCCTCCCCGGGTGTCTATATAAACTGGAGGGTTTACACTTCTAGGGTTAACGCTCAGCAATCATAATCTCATAGGCTAGACTTCTAGGGTTTAGCCATTACAATCTCGTGGTAGATCAACTCTTGTAATACTCATATTCATCAAGATCAATCAAGCAGGAAGTAGGGTATTACCTCCACATAGAGGGCCCGAACCTGGGTAAACATTGTTTCCCCCGCCTCATGTTGCCATTAACCTTAGACGCACAGTTCGGGACCCCTTACCCGAGATCCGCCGGTTTTGACATCAACAGTCAGGCCACGTCTGATAGATCGGTTGGTGCCAACCATATGCTGGCCACAAGATGCAAGCATGGCCCTCTTCTAGGCCGCAGTTGGTGTCGACCATATGCTGGCCACAGGATGCAAGCATGGCCCTCTTCTAGGCCGCAGAATGCAAAATGTTCTTCTATTTGGTTATCCCTAGTGTGATTTGTGTTTATGCAAAATATCAAAACAGGACCCAATAAGAGATGGACCGCAAGTGAGGAGAGTCCTACCAGGGGTGTTATGCAAAATATTCTCCGGTTGTCCCTGGTGGGACCCTTGTCGACGTGGCAATGGTCAATGCGCCACATGAGTGGGTCAAACATTGTTTGGGCTGCTTGGGACCGGAGGTGAACCACTTGCAAACGTTTGGGACCCAAACATACAATTTTGAAGTTTTGAGACTAACTTGACATACCTCGAATAGTTTAGGACCTTTGGTGCAGTTTCTCTTTGTTTTATACTACTCCCTCGTACTAAAGCAACGTCAACTAATATGAATTGGAGGGAGTACCAAATTAGCATTCGGTGCATTCCAAAACATCACCTCAAGCTGTCCCACGTGTTGTAGGTACTCACTTGTTATGTGGTTTATGCTACACCGAACGAAGTTCCAACGGTTATTCAAGACGATGCATGCTGTTGGAGTGAGTGACCAAGGAGGTTTTTACCCAACATCGGTGGCAGCATAATCTTCGGATTGGTCCACCACTTCATTTGACATAGGCATAGTGTCGGTCCGATATGACTAATGTTGTCACCATGTCGGTTTTTTATTTATCTTTTGTCACAACGTTCGTGTTTGGCTGTGTGCATCTTGTTATGCGGACTCTGGGTGTTACTCATCATGCTTTGTATCCGTTTGATGCTACGTTCTGAGTTAATAAAAATGTCATTTATCGATAAACATGTTCTACATGAACTTTGCTGCGGAGAGCAATACATGCCTGTAGTAATATGCCAAGCTTCGTAGAGGAGCATCATTGCCCTGTTTGGGCTGTCTAAAATTATATAGCAGCATTCTTCTACTGGTGCTGTTCATTTAGTTCCACATATAAAGAGGAGACTGCACTGCAATTAACAATGGAACGAATTAACACACGTTTAATCATATCATGTTTGTCTAACACACAGAGAAATTAATACGGTGACATAATTCAAACCGCAAGACAATAAGGTAGCAAAGTTAAGAAAGAAATAAGTAGTAGATCAGTATACAATCTAAAATGAGCAAAGCCCAGCCAATGGCTAGCTACAAAGTCTAGGATTAAAACATTCCAGCATACTAACTATGAAACCTAGAACTACGCCACGCGCACGTCAACTTTTTTTAGGATAAATTCTGACAACTTCTCATGGTTCTTCCTCCCCAAGTTTCCGTCCAGTGTTCAAGTCCTGCATACAAAGAGTATATTAGATCTGGAAGAGGAAAAAAACGGTGTCATACTTATTTACATAAACGATGACAAATGATTTTCTCTGTGTGGGCACGCAGCAGGTGCTTGTCAAAAGTAATCGTTGTGCGTGCACTATTTAGACTTCAGGTTAAGTTAAAGCGTAAATTTGCAAACTTGCACATTTTTGTTGTTTTGAGATAGCTTACCACATGTATCATACTAGCATGGATGCCTTTTATCTATACTTCCATATACAACACTCGTATTGAATACAGGACGATTTGGTCTTAAACTAGTATCAATTGACATACAACGGTCTTTCTTATGAGAATTTGAGAAAGGGCACCCATACATTACCTCATCGTACTATTGGCCCTTTGCGACAAGCATAACCAACCCAGCAGTTCGTACTTCGTTCTAACAAATGTATGAAATGGAAAGGTTATAAATCAGTCAAACCAAAAAACATACTTATTAGATACTGCCTCCGTCCCGAATTACTTGTGGCTCAAATGGATTTATGTGAGCGAGAGACAAGTAATTCGAGGCGGAGCGAGTATAAAACATGTTGCAATAAAGTTCAAGGATTTTACCAGGTCTTCGTCTCCACCAAGCCACTCTATTAAGAACTCCCTTATATGTGTGACAGGAACAGCGTATACCGATGCATGTGAAGCTCCGGCAAGCACCCCAACTACCCTGTCTATCCGTGGCAAAATAAGAGGTGAACCTGATGCACCTTGCTTAGATGTACAACTGCAGGTAAGCGACACTTCATCTGGTTCATTGCTGCAATAAATAAATATTCTAATGATTAGCACGAGTAGAGACAAAAGGAATTTTCATGCTACATTATACTACTAGTACCATGTTCTAGTAAGTAAGAGATACTAAGTATCGGAAGAGTGCATTACGTTATTGTACCAGAATACGTCCCTGGCTCTAGAATAGTAGCAGAAGAACCATCCAATGTGGTATAAGCCAGCGCAACAACATTCCACCCAGAAGCATATGGTGGGTCGAAGAACCTCAGACAAGTCACTGGTTCATAGACATCTTGAGCCCGCAGCCAAGCAAGATCCCGACCCTCATCAGTACGAATTATTCTTGCATTGTATCGGCGTGGGATCAATCCGTCGGAGTTGAAGAAATAAACAGCCATTGTTCCACCCACGGGAAGCACCTTGACGACATGTTGACATGATACTATGTCACAGATGGTTTTATTGTTGCTGACAATAAAGCCATTGCCTTAAAAAACATTGTCAGTAGCGGTATCGAGACGCACCACAGAGAGTTGATGGTCTCTAAACACCCGCTCGCACCATAAACCTTCATCCATGACATCGGACATGTTTAGATGTCAACCTGTAAAAAAAAATTGTTCCAATGAACAATACGTACATGTTAAACACACATGATGTATGCATAAATCTATTACTCCCTCCGTTTCTAAATATAAGACATTTTGGATATTGCATTATGGACTACATACGGATGTATATAGACATATCTTAAAATATAGATTCACGCATTTTGCTCCGTATGCATAGTGGAACCTCTAAAAAATCTTAAACGGTCTCCGAATCTGTTCATGAAGTAATGCAAGTGTGATTGTATGCATCTACTGGCTTTTAAGTTTTAAGTGATGCTCTCACGCCCGGCCGGCGTCTAAGCCAGAGCACATTAGCTAGCTAGCTAGCTGCGGATGTTGCTCCATGCGAGAGCGAGCCAGATCTGCACGGCACATGTGAGCAAATAAATCTGCAGCGCTGGCGGCATACCTACATACGTGCGGCTGACGAGCAACGCCCCTACCTGCAGTTGAGCGGTCGTCAATGAACCGCCGGCCGGCCGCTGGCTATCGATCTACTACGCCGTGACTAGCAGGTACCAGATCGGTACAGACATTGGCTAGGTACAAGGAATCCAAGGCAAGGACTTACCGGACGTGTGCCGTTGGCAGCAGAGTAGCCGGGCGGGGATTGATGCAGGCGCACACACGAAGCCCGCCGGCCGGCCGGAGCAGTTGACTCGTTGAGCTAGCTTGTTGTGAGATCCAGGAAGGAGCACCAGCATTATTGAGTGGGGATGGGAGGCTGGCTAGATATTTCCCAAGTGGTGGTACGGCGGAGGAGTGGGTGGAGCGCCGCCGTCTAAGGAAACGCGGTACTGTAGCTGCTAAAGTGCCCTGCCTCATTTGCCGTTTGGGGAAGAAGGGGCTGACAGTAGGCCCCCCTTCCTTCCAACATATTACAAGCTTTTTATTTTCTTTTTCCTATTATTAGAGAGAATAGATGAGCTCGCGTGCGTTGTGCCCGCAAAATAAGGCATTTTTGTTTTGATATTTGCTAATGAGTGTACATTCTTTTCTTTAGGGACAGCTAATGCTTGTGATGTTTTGGTCCTAAGAGCATCTATATACGGCGTCCCAAACCCGCCTTAAACGCTCGGACGGACGGCTTGGCCAATGATCGGTCATAAAAAGCGACTCAGACGGGCTTCTCAAACTGGCCTCAAACGTCTGAATTAACCGGCACCCCTTATATACAGCTCAAATCTGGAGCGGATATGGGGGCACCCAGGCGCCCCCGGACGCGTCCGTCACGTCGGACTCGACAGCGCTACCCCATCATAAATAGCACCAAATCCACCCCGTCGACCTACCAGATTCGTTTGATCTCTCCTCTCTTCTTCCTCCTCCGTGACGGACATCTCGCAGCTCCGCCACCACCCTTGCTCCGCAGTCGTTCCGAGCCTCTGCGCCTCCAGCACTGACACAACAGTCGTCTCTCTCGTCCTCGCCACTGGGGACGTCGTCGCCGGCCCGAACACCACCGCAGTACATCCGGCAACTCTCAGGTTGCCCCTTGCGGTCTGTGTAGACACGTTATTCGACCCGATTTTTTGTGATTTATTTGAAGGGAAAATGATGAATTATGATGTTTCATCGGAGGAGTATGGACCGACAGAGCTTGATCAAATGATTCAAGACGAGTTCTTCGATTGGTCGGATTCGGACAAAGAAGGGGACATGATCATGCTCATGAGAATGGAAGAGGATATGGACCGGCAGGTGGAGCATATTCTCGACTTCAAGGGCTCAATCAAAGGGAGAAGAGTTGTCAATTAGGATATGGTGTGTAGAGCATGGCTACCGATCAAGGATTACTTTGCTCCGAATCCAATTTTCCTGGATAATCCATGGTTTTCACATGCGGAAACCATTGTTTTGTGCATTATCGAGGGAGTGGAGGCACACGATGATTACTTGAAGCACGTAAGGGATTGTTGTGGCCAACTTTCTTTCAATGCTAAGCAGAAATGCATGGCTGCTTTGAGGATGCTCGCACTTGGTACTGCCGCAGATGTCGTTGGTGAGATGGTCCGGATTAGAAAGAGCACATGCCTGAAGACTACTGTCAAGTTTGCCCACATATGGAGGAGAGCTGCAATAATGTGGGAATCAGAAACATTGTGGCAGTTGATGACATGTTATGTTATTTTGCACAATATGATTGTCGAGCATGAGGGTGATGGTGTTGCCCGAACCAGGATTTTGAAGCGCCTGGAGAAAAATTTCAAATCCCGAAAGATCAAGATGCAAATCAGCTTATAAACTTTTTGCAGATGGATTAGAATTTTCGAGATCGTCGGTGCATGCGCTCATACTCAATGATCTTGTGGAGCATATGTGGACCCACAATGAAAACCAAAGAGCTTAATAAAAGTTTATGTAATAAATATGTATTTTTTTATACTAACATTTGTTATCTACGTGTGATACTGGTGTGTATGATAGATGTGCATGGAATTGCATGGATTTAAGAGTTCGGATTTGAGATATATGAATGTCGGGCACTAGATATGAGGGGTCGTCCAGATGCGTCCACCGGCATGCCCGGACGCATCCGCGGACATAAAGGATGACGGATTTGCCAAGTCCCGCGGTAGATGCTCTGAGAGTGTCAAAGTAAAATGATTTTTGTTTTTTGTGTTTTCTGCCTTTTGTAGATTTTTTTGTCCGACTAGATTTATCGATTGATCCACAAGCTCTACAAAATTGACGCATGAGTTAGTACTGTTTGAGGCATGGGTTAGTACATTTTTAAGCACAAATTTTGTTTAAAAAAATTCATGGAAACCTATCAATATGAAGTCTAGTTTTAAAAATCTTGACGCGAGGAACGCATTTGTGGAACGGTTCATTATTTGAACGCACGGTTCGAGAGATAAGTTGTTTTTAAAATTGAATCTAACAAAAAACAAAAATAAACCTGCTCACCTCTCCTCACATTGGAAGAAATCCATAAAATCTCTCTAATTGCGACAGATGGCTCACGAGATAATTGCATCTATTGTCCTTGTAGTCGATGGCGACGTCCAACTTGGTTTTGAAGGTTGTAAAGTGCTCCAATACAGTCCCGGTACATGAAAATACGTGATCAATACGGCCCCTGAGGTTGAAACGTCAGACCTGCATCTACACGCCACCGTCCACACCAAACAAATATGGGGTCGCTCGTATCGTTCTTTCTTCCTAGCGAAGAAAGAGGCGATCTCGCCTGCGCCGCTGCCATGGAGTTCCCCCGCGACCGTCCTCCGGCGACTCCCCTCCGCTGACGACCTCGGTTGTCGGTGGTGAGGGGGGTCGCCGGATCCAAGATTGTGGATCGTTTTAGGTCAAAGTAGCTTAGTTTTTTAGGCTGTTCATCGTCTTGGTTTCGGCGGCGGCAATGGTGGCGCTGAATAAAATTTCTTCAGATCATACTCCAATGAGGCGATTGGTCCTATGGTTGGGCATGGATCTGAAATCTAATCTGTTCAAGCAAGGATGGTGTGGCGGCGGCATCCTTGTGGTGGATCTGCGTCCTCGGGCTCCGCTGTTGCGACGGCGTCCGCTCCGTCGCCGTCGCGGAGCTTGGGAGGTAGTCCAGAAGCGGATGCAGATTGTGGTCTGCATCGACGGCATCTGGAAGATGGTGGATCGTCTACTGGGTTCATGGTACGTGGATGACAGGTATGGTTTCCTCCTCCAACGTCTTAGTCATGTGGGGGTGCTAGATCTGGAGTTTGATGGCGCGCCCGGGTGTTGCCCGGTCTGATTCGTTCAATGGTAATGGTTTCGACTTTGGCGCGCCATCTTGGAGGTCCGCAAAGTTGTTTATCAGCGATGGAGCCGCATCGAGCTCGGGTGTGGAGGTGATCATTATGTTATAAATAAGACACGTATTACCATGCAAAAAAATCTACACGTTGTATATGTATTCTTCCTTATGACACATCAGCACGAGGCCACGTCTGCTGGGACCCATATGTCAATGGGGGCGAGAAATAATAAAAAGAAAAATGTGGGTTGGCAGGTTTCGATCCCGCGAACCGAGGCCAACTTCCCGCGCGCAGGACACCACACAAAGCCCTTCTTCTGTCGTCATGTATCCGACTCCAACGTCGTCATGTGCCAACTTCTAACATGTGTTGTTTCTGTGGGAGGACGGAAGGAATCGAGCACTCGCTGTTGTTTTGCCCTTTTGCTTATGAGATCTGGTCGCAAGTGAAGCAATCTTTCGACATCAATCTATGGCGGTTCAACTTCTCTTCGCCAAAGCAGTGGCCGTTTGATTTCCTCTCTCGTTCCTCGGATCAGCAGGCTACGGTCATGGCTGTTACTATATGGCATATTCGGGAGGCGCGGAACTCTGTTCGGAACAATGAAGATGAGCCACATCTTGTCCGTACCGTTTTTAAGATAAAAGCTTATGTTGATTTGATCTCCCGGCATCTATACAAACCGGGTTGATTTGATCTCCCGGCATCTATACAAACCGGATCTTGTGCATAGGCGTGAGAGCATTGCCTCAAGTACCTCTTGGTCTCCGCCGCCGCCGGGTTCTGTATTATTCATGTGTGATGCCGCGATCTTCTCTGAGCTAAGTAAGTTTGGTGCAGGTGTGGTTGCTCTCAACTCTGATGGACAATTTGTTATTGCATGTAGAGAAGCCAATTATGGAAGCCTTGAACCTGAATTAGCTGAGGCATGTGCCCTTCAACGAGCAGTTAACCTTGCACGTGAGATGGGATGTGATTCGGTGATATTCGCCTCCGATTGCCTCTCTTTGGTGCAGAGAATCAATTCCCATGTTCGCCATCGCTCACTCGTTGGTGCTGTGGTCTCAGAGATCAAAGATGGCATGTCGAATATTCTAATTTCTCGGGTCAAGTTTATTCGTTGGCAGTCAAATGTTTTAGCTCATAATTTACCTAAGTCGTGTTTGAGCTGTAATGGTCTTTGTGTTTTCACTTCTACTCCGGAATGTATCCGAGAGACTCTTTGTAATTATGTTGCTTGATTATAAAGTGCCGACGTTTTCTCGAGAGAAAAAGCCCTTCTTCTGTTTACTCCAGGGATGTATGGCCTATTATATAAATCGTGTTGTCTTTTCCGCTGTAGCATGCACAGATTTTTTTTTTTTTTGCGTGCTAGGGAATTAAGCTGGTAGTAGTATTTTTTTGCAAAAAACATTAGTATTTGCTAGTACTAATAAGATGCACATGGTTTCGATCCTAAAAAGATGCACATGGTTTCGAACCATGTTTTCTTTTCTTTTTCGTTTGGTCTGTTTATTTTCTTTTTCCTTTTCTTTCTTTTCTGTTTATTTTAATTTTTAAAAATTAAAATAATTCCTAAAGTGTTCAACATTTGTTAGCGCTTTCAAAACTAGTTCAATTTTTTAACAAATCACATTTTTCGAAAATTGTTTGAAGTTTCAAAAATTGGTCACAGTATACAAAAAATATTAGAAGTTTTCAAAAATGTTTCCATTTCCAATTTTTTGTTCACACATTCGAAAATTATTTGTAATTTTTTATTTTTTGGATTTTCAAATTGTTCTCAGTTATATATTCTTGTTCTAAATTTCAAAATTTGTTCAACAATTTAAAAAATGTTCCCCTTTTCAAAAAATGATCTATAATTTAAACTAATGTTAGTGTTTTCAACGAACTTTTGTTCAACAAGTCTTTTTCCATGTATTTGTCTTTTTTGTATCTATCACATGCAAGCACGTATATTGATGAAATTGTGCACAGTTATATTACACTACTATATATGGATATACATAAAATTTTGGAATTTTTCAGGCAGTAAAAATCCATCTTTTTTTACTTAAAAATAGCAGGCGCAATGTGCCGGTGCTCCAAAGCCATTATTCGCAACATGTTGAGCTACAAGAAATGATTTATTCCGCGTCTATCCTAGCATGCATGCAACACTCCAGCCGGTGGCTCACGTAGGAATAGGATCCTTCTGTTGCGTTTTACTCCCTCTGTCCCAGAATATAAAAACGTTTCTAACACTAGCATAGTCTTAAAAACGTTCTTATATTTTGGGACGGAGGGAGTATGTTTTTTGAGAGAACTTCTGTTGCGTTTGTTGTAACGTAAGTACGCGTGTGCTGCCGCCTCTCCTCTCGTTGTAATTCTATTTAATCATCTGGGCCGTAGTTTTAAAATAAATAAATAAAAACAGGCACGTCCAGCCAAAAAAATACTGTATACTCAGATTTCTTATAGATCCTCAAAAAAATATAGATTTCTTATACAAACAACTTTTATAAAAAAGGGCACATCTCTCCAAAAATCCAAATCGGTGCCCAGGCTCATCTGCTCCCGGTAAGAAAAAAATTCAAAACAAATACTAGAAAAATTCAAAAAAATCCAATTTATTTGTGTGGTAGATAATTTGATGCGTGAGGTCCGCTCCAAATTTCAACTCTCGGCAAAAAAGACAAATCGGGTTAAAACAGTGTGTGAACAGTAAACTTTTTACATACCCTGATTTTGTCTTTTCTGCAGAGAGCTGCTCAAATGTCCAAATGAGTTGAAATTTGCAGCGAACCTCACGCATCAAATTATCTACCACCCAAAAAAATTAGAATTTTTTGAATTTTTCTAGTATTTGTTTTGATTTTTTTCGTCAGCGCAGGTGCAGCTGAGCCTGGGTACAGAAATCACAAGCACGGACGTTGTCTGTTAGTTGGCACACGGAGCCCCGGTGCGGAGGTCGCGGTTTCGAAACAGCGAAACCCCTTTTGCTCCTCTTTTATACTGTAATTATAACTCTCAAACTATTTCTTAAGGCCACTCGAAAATAACCAGCGCCTCGAGCTAACGGGTGGGTCCAATCTCACGAACAGGGGCACGCTGACGTGGCATATGGCAAAGTACACAGTACATATGCAATGTGTAGAGCCAGGACTGATGTTTCAACCTCTGGGACTGTATTGATCACAGGTTTTTATGTATCGGAGCCGTATTGGAGCACTTTGCAACCTTCAGGACCAAGTTGGACGTCAGACTACGAGGATCTCGATGGCTCACGGATGCGTCACTTATCACCACCAAAGAAAACAAGAGTAACTTTTGCCAGGGATATCCTTTAATTAATGATTTCACGCCTTCCTCGGCATTGCTAATAGCTTGTATCTCGATGGCTCACGAATGCGTCACTTATCACCACCAATGTTGACGGGTTGAACGGAGCAGCTGCCCTGCCGCGAATGCCATATATCACTTGTTGTGAGCAATAAGTGTTTCTCGCTAATGTGAGATGTGTCCTGGGCTAACTCATTAGCACTACCTAAGAGGACTCATCGAATGGTTCAACGAACAGCTTCTAAAACCTTTCGCTCTCGCTGACTGAAGAATCAAAAGTGATGCTCGTAAAATATTGGGTCTCCTGCCACTACAGGAACAAAAGGTTTTAGAAGTATTTTTTTTCTTTCCTTTTTCTTCTATATTCTTCTTCTTCTGGTTTTTTCTTTTTATTTTTTTTTATTTTTTCTTCCTACTTTTTCTTTTTCTTTCATCAAATTGCTTGAAAATTTTCCATATTCAGACATATTATTTTCCATTTTTGAAATTTTTTTAAATCGGTGTTTTTTCAAATTCGTCAACATTTTCAATATCCACGAATATTATTTAAATTCATGAACATTTTACAAATTCATGATCATTAATTAAAAATTAGCAAAAAAAATTTATGAATTCACAGACATGTTTTCATACTCGTGAATATTTTTTCAAATTTCTGAACACTTTTCAAATTCAAGAGCAATTTGGAAATCCGCAAACAATTTTACAAATTTGTGAAAAAATTAAATTCAAGAACATCTTCAAATCAATGAATTTTTACATTACAAATTTTCTAAATTCACGAACTTTCCTTGAATTCATGTACTTTTTAAATTCATGAACACTCTTGGAATTTCTTGACCTTTTTCAAATTTGTGCTTTTTTTCAATTCGTGTATGTTTTTCCAAATTCATTTTTTTAAAATTGCCGATCATTCTCAAATTCTTGAACTTTTTCTTACTTCACGGACATTTTACAAATTCACGAACAATTTTTCAAATTCATTAATATTTTTTTTGAATTCTTGAAATTTTGCCAACTCTGTGAAGTTTGGTAATTGGTGATTTTTTTAGCTCCTAAACATTTTTTGAAATTAAAAATTATCATATTTTTGGACTCTTTTAGTGTATTCTTTTTAAAATTGAATCAAAATTTTCTAATTCATGGAATTTTATGAATTCACGAACATTCTTTGATATTACGAACAGTTTTATTTTATCATTTCGAGGTTTATTGGTGCAGCGAAAAAAACAGAAGGCGAAAACCAAAAACCGCATGAATCTGAAGCAATCAATAATGGGTCAGCCGACCTCACGTTAGCAACGAGGGAGAGAAGACTTTCTGATTCAAGATGGCAAAGGGGACGAAACCCGTCGTCTTTTGCATACAATCTGGATAAAGAATAAACTAACACTAGTGCTTATGAATTTGCATCTAAAACAGAGGGAGGGAGAAAACTATGAAGTACTAGCTTTGGTGTATTTTTTTTGGACATAGTGACAATGGCAATTTGACGTATGTAGTGCATTGGCAATTTGACATATATAGTGGCAGTAGCAAGTTGGACTCTAGTATATGTATTTTTTTGGACATAGTGGCAGTAGCATTTTTCTTATCATAGCATGGTACCCTAAAACAGTAGCAACTTATACATGTAGCCTGCAATATGTTGACCAGAAAAAACACACTTTATATTATTTCTACAAGGATTCTGAATCCATTCTGTTTTTTTCTTGCAAGAGTGTACCAGCTTGAGCTCAACTTCTGAATTCATAAAAAGAGATCATATACTAGAGTCTAAACCAAACCCTAGCAAACCTAATCCATCAATTCATAGAAAATTAGAATCATCCGTCTCGAACCCTAGCATCTTCCATCTTAGATCATGCAAGACCGAGCTACTCACCTCGTCTTTAACTTCATGTGGACATTGTTTGGGTGGGGGCTTGGGGATTAGAGCATCTCCAGCCGTTGGCCCCGCAGGCGGCGATTTTACGCGCCCCCTGGGGGTGAGCCGGCGCTAAAATCGGCACGGGGGCGAGCGGGTTCCCAGCCGCTCGCCCAAGGGTCGCCCCCAGACGCGGGTTTTTTTGAAAAGAATTGAATTCGGCAAAGTTCGGCAAATTGGACAAAACGTTAGGCTAAATTCGGCAAACTTGTCATATATTCGACATGTTCGACGTTATATAAGTTACTAAAAAAACCCAACTAAGGGGCGAAGAAGTCGCTGAGCGCGGCGAAGTCGCTGATGTCGCCGCCATCCTCGTTGTCGTCGCCGGCCTTCTCCTTCTTGATGGCGCGGCCGCCCCTGCTGGACCCCTGCCCGGCGTCGCCATGGCGGACCGGTGGTGGCGGCGCGTCGTCATCGCTGTCGTCGAGGACGACGACACCTTCCTCGTCCCGGCCACGACGCCGAGCTTCGAAGAGCTCGTAGGCGAGGCGCTGGCGCTCCAGCTTCAGCTGGGCCCAGTCATCGCGCGCCCATTTGAGGGCCTCCGCGTCGTCGAGCTCCTCCTCCTTGACGCCGCCGCCGAGCCCGGGTTCCGACTTCACGAGGCTCCGTCTTGACGGCGACGAGCCCCGGCTCCGTCTTTGCCTTGACGTAGCGCGAAGGAGCCGAGGAGGAGGCGCACCTGCCGCCCTCGTTGATGACGATGCCGGCGCTGCGGGTGCGCCGACCGAGCGGCGTCTCCGCGGCGGGCTCGGCCTTGACGCCGAACAGCGCCGGTGAGTCAGAAGAGTGGGAGGAGGAGCCGGAGGAGGAAGACGAGGAGCCGAACCTCCTGGGCACCCATGGCCCGGCGCTCTGGCAGGTGGGGGAGGGGGGACGGCCACCGCGACAAGGTATGCCAACGGCGGGTCATTGCCGCCCTCGAGGCACGCCAGCACCTCATGGAGTGTGCGGCCGGGGACGCCCCACCAGACGCGGCGCCCGTCGCTGTTCTTGATGCCGCCCACCACCGGCGCCCCGTTCGTGGACGCCAGCCGCTACGGCTGCCGGCGCTGGAAGTACTCCTCCCATGACGTGTGGTTGTCGGCGGCGTACTGGGGGAGGGCGCGCTGCTCCTTCGTCAGGGACGCCCGCACGCGGTCGACCTCGGCGACGAAGATGCTGAGGCGCGCGTCGACGTCGGGCACCGGGGGGTGTGGGGACGCCCCCGTTGCTGAGCTTCCACCCTGTCGGCTCGGCGCGCATGTCCGGCAGCGCCGGGATGTTGGCCTCGAAGAGGAGGTACGCCTCCCACTCCTGAAGCGAGCGACGGCCGAAGCCGTTGGCCGCCGCGGCGTCGCCGGGGAAGCATTCGACCATCGCTGAGGGAGGATAGGGAGATAGGCAGAGCTCGGCGGCGGACGGGAGAGAGGCAGATATCGGCGGTTGGTTTTGGGCTCGGGCTGGTGTGGCCAGCGGCGAGGGGGAGCCGCTGGTTTTATAGCCACGCCGTGTGTACGCATGGCGGGAAGGGAGGCGATGTCCTTGACGCGCCGTCCATGAGGAATCAATGGCAAGGCTGACCGGCGGCAGCCTTGCCATTGATTCCCCGCGGGAAACCGAGGCGTTCTAGGGGAAGACGAGGTGTGATGTCACTGACGCGGCTGGCCCGCGGCTCTTTCGCGCCAAAACCACTTGCCCCGGTGCCCCCAGGGCGCCGAGTTCGGCCTGAGTCCGCCGGCGCAAGTTTCGGCCCAAACCGGCGAAAAACGGGCTTTTCCACCATGAAGTCTGTCACCGGCGGCGGCGCCCGTTTCTCCTGATGGTATAGGACACGTGGAGGGAGGTGACTCGGTGGAAAAGACATGAAGGGAGGCGACTTGTCGGCATAGAAGGTGGTCGGCCGGCGGCTGCGAGATGGCATCAAGCCTAGGCGATTGCGAGAGGACCTAGGTTTAGGTTTAGGTGGTGCACGGGAGCGCCTTGAGGAGCCAGAGCGACCGAGCGAGGGGTCGTCATATACTTGTGTGGATTTGGGGCTGGGGCGCTAGGGCTGGGACCGCTGGGCAGTCGTGTAGTCGAGGGCCTCGTGGATGGATCAGCGAATGCTATGCAGTTTGACGGGTATGTTGGGTTTTGGGTTCGGGTAATACTGAAACGGGATCCGTAAAACATGTTGAGTTTTATAATGTACCCAGTGCCATCCTGCGGGGTTCTTGAGTTCCGGCGCAAGTGGTGTCTCGGATAGAGCTCCACGAGACCTCCTATATCGCGCGTGATGCGCTGGCAAACGAGCCAATATGCACATCATCCCCTCCCGTGTGCCCTATTGGGTCAGTCCAGGTCGGGACGCCCCTGTTTTCTTTTGTCTTATTTCTATTTTTATTTTTCCTTCTTAAAGTAATTTGGTACTTAAATTTTTTTCAATTTTTTTTGAATTTTCGATAAATGTTCATGAAATCATAAAATTGTTCATAATTTTGAAAAAATGTTTGTAAATTTGAACTAAGTTTTGAGAATAAAAAAACTATGAACTTTTTTAGAAAATATTCAAAAAGAATAAAATGGTTCTTGAATTATAAAAAAAATTATCCATTCAAAAAATGTCCGCTGATTCAAACTGTTCATGCATTTCAAGAAATATGTTCGTCAAATGAATTTTGGTCAAAAAAATATTCATGAATCTCAAAAAATGTTCGTCAATTCAAACAATGTTTACCATTTCAGAAATGTTAACAGATTCAGAAAGGTTTGTCGATTCAGTAAAATGTTTTAACATCCATCATACAATAGCGGTGCCAAGGGGAGGCGCTGGAGCGTACTTATAATTTTAACGTCCATCGTGTCCTTAATTATTAAGATTCTTGCAACGAATTTTCATGGGCGACCGCATCCCCGTATCCTGAGTAGCATTGTTATGCTCCTCACTAAAATCCTTATTTAGCGTGGTCAAATGTTCATGGGCCCCCTGTTGCGGTAGCTAACCTACAAAAAAGAACGTAATATTGTCCACGACGATAAGACAACTTTGCTACAAAAAAAAGATACCGTCTGACTGACCGAATAAATTCACGAATGTAAGACGAGTTCGTGTTTGCCATGAGCGATTTCTACGCAAAAATCACCCTTACAATTATGCTGTAAATGCCATTGGAGACACATAGCATGCAAAATCAAAGGTAAAAAAAAGATGTCCGTTTCTTTTTAATATAAGATGTCAAAAGTCTACGCCATAATAAATTGCCAACCAAATCATGAATAAAACGCCATCCAGACTATAATTAATACTGCCATTAAGAAAATGATTTAAAAAGCAAACTAAAAATAAATATATATAAATGCCATATAACCTATGATTAAACTTCCACCCAAGTGATACAGATAAAATGGAAATCTTAACAACGAGAAAATCTTGTGCCATGGCTGAGAAATGTGGTGACTGAGCATTGTGGGGAAGTATACCAACTTGGGAGGCTTATCAACACCACAACGCCTCCTGCCTGAGATGTCCATGAAATCATCATCATTGATCATCGTCGTCTAAACCGTCTCTGGCCAGCTTGTAAACAATATCTGAAAAAAATAAACAACAAAAAACCACGTCAAGGGGGGAACACATATGCAGAAAACTGTAAATCTCAAAGGTTAAAAAGGTAGATCATGGCAGATAAGTCCATCGGAGATAAAATGACCATCCACACCGTAAAAAAAAGCAAAAAACTTCTATCACACGTAAACAATCAAAAAAAGCATGCCATCTTAAAAATCTCCCTCCCACCCAGAGACCCATGGCAGTTTTCCCTCTCAAGCAAGGTTATGGCATGGCACATTGAACTCTTACTGTTGGCGCTGCTAGAAGGAGGGCGCGAGAGGGCCGGCCGGGGGCCTTTTTGCCCACGGCCGGGCAAGAGGGAAGGGATTTCCTTCTTAATTCTTACTTGATTAGATTGATACATCTTCTTTCTTTATATAGAGAGGTTTACTTGACTCCCAAGCAAGGTTTACTTGACCCCTAAGCAAGCGACCCTTATCTCTAATTAACCCTAAGACTAATGGGCCCATTAGGCCCATTACGTACTCTAACACTACACCCCACCTGACATGCAGCTTGTCCTCGAGCTGCAGCCTAACCAACTTATAACCATGACTCGACGCAACACAAACCTAACACCTAAAAACAAGCCTTTTACATCTCGGCTTGTTTTATTATTCTCAACCTGAAATGGACTGGGACGCTTTATTTTGAACCCCTTAACAAAAAATGGACAACATCCGCATGTCGGCCGTGCACGTGTACAGCCACCTGGATCCCGTGGACACCACCTGGACAAAAGGAGTGCATGTGTATGACCATCTGGAAGTGGTCCAAGAGTGACCAGCAGAAGCGCCCTCGCAGCGGCCGGTGGCGGAATGCAGTAGTGCTACGCGGTGCGCTGCTGTCGGTGACACCATGCCTTCTCCCTGCCGGACGGCTGTTGGTTTCCACCGCACAGGGAAGAGTGGAGGGCTTGCAATGGAGAATGACGAGGAGGGGTGTGCCCCCCCAACCGCCGATGTCGCAGACTTTGAGGTCGCTGCCCGCGGGGAAAACAGTATGCCCGCCGCCCGTGGGGGAAACCGCATGCCCAAGATCCCCGACGCATCGAATGAGATCGAGGTCCTTTACGCAGCGAAGAGCGACTTGGAGGAGCGGCAGCTGCAGACCATGCATCTCCCGCACACACTGACGTGCTAGGAGGCCGCGCGCAGCAGCCTGCAGCCTCACCGCCGCCGACACGTGGAGGGTAGCAATCCAAGACCGAAATGGTGACGGCGACGGCGGGGACTGGACTTGGTGAAGCGGGACTCCCGCCGGTGCGGTCGATGCGGGACCGAAGCTGACCGGCGGTGGCTGCTGCACCTGCAGCGGCTGCTGTGGTGGCGCACCGGGCAGCGGCAGAGGCTGCTGCGGCGGAGCGCCGGGCGCGGCAGAGGCCGCAAGGAGCGGCGGCTGCCACTGCAGCCAGGGCTGGGTGGTGGTGGCGATGGATGGCAGCTGCAGCGGCTGCTGTAGTGGCCAGGCGAGCGCGGCGAAGGCCGCCTGGTGTGGCGGCTGCCATTGCAGCCACAACGGATCGGGGGCGGCGATGGGCGCTGGAGGCGCGGCGGGAGCCGGTGCCGGCCACTGCAGCCACTGTGGGGCGGCGGCGGCAGCGGTAGCTGCAGCGTCCCAGCGAACACCGCGGAGGCCCCTGGATGCGGCGAGTACCACGGCAGGGCCGACGGCCCGGTGGCGGCGGTCGGGGAAGGGGCGGCGGCGGCCCGTAGGGGCTGGCCAAGTACAGCCGGATCCCCTGGACGGCTGTGACGAGGTCGTTGAGGACCCCGGTGATATCTTCCGGGGTGTAGGCGGTGGCCGGTGGTGCGATGGAGGGCGCCGACATCTGGGCGGTGACTACGCTGGAGGATGCGACCAGCGGCGCGGACGGGGAGGGCAGCGGCGCGGTGGTGACGGTCGGCAGCGGAAGCGACGGGGTGGGCGGCGGCGAAGACATGATCGAAACTGAGCTACCTACCAAATTGTTGGCGCTTCTAGAAGGAGGGCGCGAGAGGGCCGGCCGGGGGCCTTTTTGCCCACGGCCGGGCAAGAGGGAAGGGATTTCCTTCTTAATTCTTGCTTGATTAGATTGATACATCTCCTCTCTTTATATAGAGAGGTTTACTTTACTCCCAAGCAAGGCTTACTTGACCCCTAAGCAAACGACCCTTATCTCCAATTAACCCCAAAACTAATGGGCACATTAGGCCCATTATGTACTCTAACACTTACACATAAAAAATGGAAAAACAAACATGGCAATTTTTAGACTAACACACATAAAACGTGGTAGTATTAGTGTGGCTCTCATACAAAAGCACCATGGCATTTTTAGCTATCATAATCAAGGATATGCCAGATTAAAACACACACTAAACCATGGCAATTTAGATGTGGCGCACACACATATGCCGTGGCATTTTTCTCTCCACAGGAAGACATCATGGCATTTGTGCGCTAAAACCCTATTTTAAACATGGCAAAATCAGGACGAAAAATGACTATCTTCACAAAAAAGCTCATGGCATTTTCCCACTCAGACGCATTATATGGGCATGGACAAAAATAAACTCTCACACAAAACACAGATCATGGCAATTTCACACTAACACACACAACCATGGCAGTTTAGGTGTGGCACATACACATATGCCATGACATTTTCCTCTCCACAGGAACACATCATGGCATTTGTTCGCTAAAGAACCCTATTTGCCAAGTACGGTAGCACCTGATATTTCCCCCATACTTGGGGTGTTCCCTATACTTCAAGTCTAAAACATCAATTTTGAATGTCTCAAAATTTCTGAAAAAAATTATGAATGTTCAAAAGGAATATGACTACACCTCTTAAAAATTTCAGGTCCAAACTCGAAATGTACATTGAGAAATAAAAAAGACAAATTCAGATATGAATAGTGTCAAATGTTGCTTTTGTCTTTTTATGACACTATTCATGCTAGATTTCACATTTTTGTTTCTCAATGTGCATTTAGAATTTGGACCTGAAATTTTTAGGAGTTGTAGTCATATTCCTGGTAAACATGCATATTTTTTTCCACAATTTTCTAAAACATTTAAAATTGATTTATTTGAAGTTGGAGCATGGGGAGCACCCCAAGGATGAGAGTACTACATATCCCCCCCCCCCCAAGTATGGTAGCACCTGATATTTCCCCCTGTGTTCAGTGCTTCCCCAAGAGCCCGTAGCAGCCGCTAGATCTCCCTGTGGAGCACCGCAACGCCAAAACCATCCACTCCATGCTTCGGCTGTCGCTCTCAGTCAGTGCCCTGCTCAACTCCGGCCACTCCAACTCCGGCTACTGCCACCGGGCGACCCACCGCATCGCCCGCATACGAATGAGCCCGACCGCGCTCGTTTTGGTCCCCCGTAGCCGTTTTCCGGCGAAGCCCGTGTGCTCCGCCACTGCTTTGGCCACCGCCGGTGCATCACCGCATCTGGACGCGGCTGGGAAGCTGCCAGGTGGGTCCCCCGCATCAGGCCATCAATTAGCCACTAACCAACCCCCACTACCCACTGACATGCGGGCCCCGCTATAGATAATTAGGTTAGTTAACTTAAACCTGCTAACTAGTTAGCCGACCCCATCCCCTAATTACCCGAGTTAACTTAATTAACCAACGGGTTAAGCTAACAGTCACTGTCAGTTGGTTCCCGGTTAACCAATTAACCTACTGACTGGGCTAGCCCGAGCTAATGACAGGTTGGTCCCCTGATCAGTTTGACCAGTCAACAGATCTCCTCCAACATCGGAGCGGTACTCTATGGGCCCACTTGGTATTACAGTATCATCATCATCTGGCCAGACATATGTGATGAAGGTCATAGGAATACCGTAATACGAATACGAGTAAAGAGAACAAAACTGAAAACAAGGATAACATGTATAATGATCAAGGAGTTGATTACAGAGATACCGATGATATCTCACTCTTATGCGCAAAAAAAAGAGAAGGGTACGCCTCACTTACAATCAGCAACCAATACAACAGAAGCCAAAAATACCACACAACAAAACAACTTTACAAAAGGATCATGTGACGGAGTAAAGAGGCACGGTACGTGAACGTGATAGCCTCACCGCGCAAAGAAAGGAGAGCATTACGGACGTGGAGTTTCTACACCTGAGCTCATATGCTCCTGCCGTGAACAGTAAAATAAATAAAATAGAAAAACGTTTCAAAAAAATCTGAAAAAAATTTGTGGCATGCTTTAAGAAATGCTTGTTGTGCATGCAAAATTTCATCACGAAATGACATTGGTGGAAGGCATGGTAAAAAAACAAAATCGATACTCTGTAAATGTTACTTTCAAACGCATTTTGGAGCTCTGATTTTGTTTTTTTTGCCACGACTTCCATGAATGCGATTTCATGATGAAATTTTGCATGCACAACAAACACTTCTTAAAGTATGCCATAAAAAAATTTCAGAATTTTTTAAAATGTTTTTATATTTTATTTAGTGTACTGTTCACACCAGGAGCATATGAGCTCAGGTGTAGAAAGGTACTTTCGGAGCATTACTCCATATCTAGCAGCTAGCACATCCAAGGCAAGCCCCTCCCGCCCAAGGACTTGCTGCCCTTGGCCGCCATCCCAGACGACGCCCTTGTCTTCCCTCTCGTCCCCTTGCAACTCATCTGCAGCTCTGTCAGCCGGCCCTGCATTCGCCGCAGGCTCAGCCTCAGCGCCTCCTTCTTCTCGCCGTCTGCCACAACCCATCTCGAAATCGACGACGACGAGAGGAGCCGGAGCGCATTGGGCTGCAGTTGTAAGGACAGTGCCTGTACGGAGACCCCTGTTGGAATCCGTCGGTTCCTGGTCAGGTCCTTGCATGCCTCCAGCGTCAGCTTTTTGTAGTTGAGGCACCGACACAGTGTTGCGCACTCCTCGATAGTCAGCTCGGCGTGAGACTGCATACATTTACAAAGATACAAACATTATACCATCTCTTCATCGCAAAATATAACTATGTCAATAGGCTTTTATGACTCTGGCATCTATTTATATATTTTTATAATCTGAGTAAACCGAATGATTTACAAAATCACCAATATTTCTAGTTCGCCACCTATTTGAGAACAGAGGCGCACAATGCATGGTGCAAAAAGGGCCTGAGGGCGTCGCAAAATTTGCTTCCATAGCTTTGAAATGATCTCATTACAGAAGTATGGTGCAAAAGAGACTGTTATGATTGGTCTAACCATAATAATTTTAGAGTCTGCTAAATCAAGGTCGCATAGATCTTTTTTATGTCTATAAGTCCATGGTCATGAGTTTACCCTTTATTTGTAAGGAAGAATAATACATGTATTAATAAAAATAGTTACATGCATCATACGATGCAATGGCTAGATGTTTTCTATCATAATGTTTTCTATTAATTAGCATCAAGTAGGCAGCTTAGATGTGACATCCTTAAAAAACCTCTAGATGTGAATTAGACAAACTAGTTTTTGAATTCTGAACCAAATTTCTTCAAAATTCAGTTGAACATTTGAAATTTTGAAGAGAAGTACTGACCTCGAGGTAGATGTCCACTGCCCTGTACACGCCGTCGTAGCAGTCCCTGGCGGAGTCCGGCAGGCTCTCTGCGACGGCGAGGAACCTGGACACCCTCAGCCCGTGGTCCGGCGAGATCTCCGCCAGGTACTTGTCCATCAGCCTCCCCACCTTCCTCATCTTCTCCGACGAGCAGCCGGCCTCCTCCTCGCCCACGGAGCTCACGAAAACCCTGACGAGCCTCGTGACCAGGCCGACGTCGTACACGCCGCTGCCATCGCCGGAGACGAGGAGGTCGTCGAGCGTGGCCTGGTCCAGCATCTGCCCCACCAGCGCCTCCATCTTTCGCCTGCATTCCTTGCTCAGGCCCACGGCTGATACGATCCGCAGAACCCAGAAGAGACCTCTGCAGGAGAACGCCGCCCCGCCGCCGGAGTGCGCCACCCCGTGCACGGCCGTGTCGGCGAGTCCGACCAGGCTTCCCGAGTCGTCGACCTTGCGGAGCGCCGCGGCGCGGGGGAGGTAGTGCAGCAGGAACCGCGTCAGTGTGAGGTTCTTGTTGTCCACGCCGTAGCAGCCCAGCAGTTGCATGGCCTGCTCGACGGTCGGCGGGGATAGAGACGCCATGTCATCGAACCACCACTCCCTGCCGCCGCCCCCCAAGCATGACCGCTTCACCGACTCCGGCGTCTTGGCGGATGACGGCCGCCCGCTGGAGCCGCCGGCCGTGTCTGGCGACGATGACGAGGAGCTGTTCGACGTCTCTGCGCCTTCGGCGATCCTCGAGAACAGAGCTGAGAGGAGCTTCGCTCGGAGGCCGGAGACGTCCGCTCCTAACGCCTCGCAGCTCTTGACGGCGGCGAGCACGTCGGCCCAGCTCCAGTAGCAGAGCCCGACGTCCACGAAGGCCTCCGCCTGGGCGAGGAGGTTGCCGGCGCGCACCTCCTCGGTCATCTCCAAGAACGCGGCGGCGCAGTGCACGAGCGGGAGGTCGGAGGGGCGGAGCGGCGGGAGGCGGCCATTGCTGTAGCAGAACTGTGCCACGAGGTCGAACCCCTCACCGCCTCCAGGGAAGCCCGCGAGGTCGACGCACATTGACGCCGCCTCTGCTCCTCCTCCGCTCTTGGCCTTCGTCTCCCGCGTCGCCATTGCCCTCAGCCTCCCCGAGAAGGCGCACATGACGCTCTGCGTAATCAATCAATCATAGAATGTTAGAGTCATCGGTCCCTTGATCGATGCATGCATGCATGTTACGTATGGCGGGTACCTGGTGGAGAAGAAGCGTGTGACGGCCATCGACGTGCACCTTGAGGTCCCAGACCTTGTCCATGGCTTTCAACACGAGAGAAGATCAGCAGAACAAAACTTGAAGCAATGGCAGCCTGTGAGAAGATTTGCTCAGCCGTGGCTGGGAGTACGTAGTAGGACGTACGCACAGTCACAAGGGCACAGTGTGGTCAAGTGGTACGTGGGTGTCCATGTGTCCAGTGGAAGGAAAATGTCAAGGTTCATATAGGAAGAAAACAAAAACAAGTTTTGGTCAGGGTACAAATCAATGAACTTTTTATGGTGTGCTGGTGTTGTTGGACTCTGTGGTTGAGAGCAGCAAGAAATTCATGGAGGAGATGGGCAAAAAAAGAAAAATTCATGCAGGAGATAGGGCAAAAAGGACACCCGGCCCTGCCTTCTGAATGCACTAGAGCAAGCAAACAACATGCAATCCCTACGAATATCCATTTCTGAGATCAGGCTCATCTGGACCTGGTTAAAAAAATCACAAAATATCAAAAAATTAATATAAAAAATAGTTTTTTGCATGGCAGATAATTTGATGCGTGAGATGCGCTCAAAATTTTGGATCATTTGGATATATGTACAGCTCTCAATCTATTTAGTCAGTGTTTTCAACAAAAACAAATCTAGGGCTCCAGGAGACATTGTCTCCCCCACCCTCCTAATTAAGAAGAGCAAAGCTACACTTATGAATTGGGGCTAACCGGCTGGTAATTATTACATACTGATGTTGCATCATTTCGTTGATTATCATCACTAGACCCCACACATAAATTTGGGGGGAGGGGGTGCTAGTAGGTGGTTAGTTGAGGATTACGTCCATAAATTTGATCTTGTAGGTTTTGCACATAGGTCTGGTACTCTCCTGTATTACACAACCTTACAAGATCAAACTTATGGATGTGATCTAGCTGACCTCATTTCATGTATCCTCGCAAAAAAACCTCATTTCATGTATAAATTATTTGTAATCTAAAGTGTCATGCATCATGCCAAAAAGATGAGAGAATTGGAGCATGCATGCACCATTGCAAATACCTGTTTTGGTGACCATCCGCCCCTCCCCTCCTCGCTGCCAGAGAGCTCCTCTGGGTAAAGCCTGTTCAACAATGGCATCAGCGAGTCTATCCTTCCTCACATGGCATGGGTTTTCTCGGTTGTGTCGAAGGGCCTTAGGCTGATCTTTATTAGATAGAAAAGAGGGTACAACCGGATGCCATCAGGCTAGGCGATCTAGCGCCAATGGCTCACTCCAGCTAACAGAGCAGGCGCTCTGAACCAAGGTGGAGCAGAGTCAAAGAGAAGAAGAAGACGATGAAACAAAGTACAAGTAGCCGCCTCAATCGAAGATGTCAGCCACACATCCAGCTGCCCTCCACACAGCAATATCATCACGGATCAGATCGAGGACGCTGTTGGCTGTGCTGGCCGTGTGCTGGAAAATTCTTGCATTCCGCTCCTTCCAGATCCTCCAATGTACCAGGATAGCAATGGTGTCGAAATCACGCCTGTTCGCCTTGGGGATTCTCTTCCTTGCAGACAACCACCAGTCCTCTGTGGTGTTGCAAGAGTCATCAGGAATGGAGAAGTGTGCCCCCGTCCATTGCCTGAAAATGCTCCAAAGGTGCTGCGTATATCTGAAGTGCACGAAGAGATGTGTGCAGTCCTCCGGTTCCGCTAAGCACAGAGGGCATGTAGAATTGGACGGCCAACCTCTACGCAGCAGGTTGTCTGCCGTGAGGCAGCGTCTATGCACAACCAGCCACATGAAGAATCGACAGCGGGGCGGCGCCTTTGACTTCCAAATAGGTTTGTAGCATGGAAAATGAATGCCAGCCATGAAGAACATCCGATATGCACTACTGACAGAGAAACACTGGTTCTCCGTTCGCCTCCAGATCGGGCGATCATAAGCTTCAGGAGTTAGCACCGTGGCCTGCGAAATGTCCCAGATTTCAAGGTATTGCGCAAGCGCCTGAACAGAGAGACCTCCCCTAATGTCTCAGATCCAGGCCTGGTTGTGCAGCCCCTCCTTGACAGATTGCCCAGAGTCGCTCACAAAAGAGAAAAGGGCCGGAGCAGCATCGACGATCGAACATCCATCAGGTAACCAGTTGTCTGTCCAGAATTTCGCAGTCTCACCGTTGCCCAGCGAAACAACGCAAGCTGCCTTAAAAGTTGCCCCAACCTCCTTCTCAGTGGAGTCCGGCAAGCCATGCCAGGGCCTTACCTCTGTAGCCCATCTGAGCCAAGGCCACCGGCATCGCAAGGCCAGCCCGAAGAGTCTGAGGTTGGCCAAACCGAGGCCACCCAACTCCTTGGGCCTACAGACTCGTGTCCATGGTAGTAAGCAATGCCCTCCGTTTATTTCCTCCTCTCCTTTCCAGACAAAACCTCGGCATCTTTGTTCAATGACCTTAATCGCCCACACCGGTAGTGGGAGCACTGACATGAAATGGAGAGGGAGAGCCATAAGGACTGAGCTGGTAAGAGCCAGACGCCTCGCAACGGCCAACAGCTTCGGCTTCCAGCCTTTCATCTTGTTCGAGAGTTTATCCACCATGGGCCAAATGTCATTCCGCTTCAGCTGATAGATAGAGAGGGGGATTCCTAAATACTTGAAGGGGAACTTTTAATTTTCGCATTGAAAATGTTCCGCCACAGTGCTCTCCACCTCGTCATCGCAACGGATACATGTAATGGTGCTCTTTTGTAGGTTAATCCGCAGGCCCGAAGCTTCTCCAAACAGGTCTAACATGCCAGCAATTACCTGGTTGTCCATCGGAGTTGGTCTGAAGAAGAGAACTGCATCGTCGGCGAAAAGAGACACCCTTGGCGTGTTGCTGTCGAGACCGAGAGGTGATAGAAGACCCTTTTGCGTGGCCCAGAGCAGCATGGCTTGCAAAGTGTCCATTGCGATGATGAAGAGTGCGGGCGATACCGGATCCCCTTGCCTCACCCCTTGGCCAAGAGCGAAGGGTGCCGATAGTTCTCCATTGATGAGCACCGGGGATGATGCAGAACTGAGAAGGCCACAGATCCAAGAGCACCACCTCCTTCCAAAGCCTCTATTTCTTAGTACCTCCAGAAGAAATTCCCAAGAAAGCATGTCAAAAGCCTTGGAGATATCAATTTTCATGAGCACAGCTGGCCTCTTCTTCTGATGCAGCATCTTGGCAGCATTGCGTATAAATTTGAAATTTTCATGAATGTTACGGTTGGAGATAAAAGCACTCTGGGCTTGTGAAATAATTTCCGGTAGTAAGGGCGTCAACCTGATAGCTAAAACCTTGGCAAAGATCTTAGCAGCCCCATGGATCAGGTTGATAGGCCTTAAGTCTCCAAGATGCAGCGAAACATCTCTCTTGGGCAGAAGCGTGATGATCGAAGAATTCAGCCCCCCAAAAGAAAGGAAGTGCCCCTCATATAGGGCATGCATGACAGCCATCAGATCGTCAACAATGATGTCCCAACACTTCGCATAAAACAACCTAGAGAAACCGTCAGGGCCCGGGGCGCGGTCAGTAGGCATGTCGAAAACCACCTTTCTCACCTCCTCAATCGTGAAAGGCATCTCCAAGGCCCTCGCGGATTCAGGTGATAGCTTGAGAAGGCCCAGCTCTTCCAGGTTTATCGAACAACTCCGGGCTTTGGGTGTGCCCAACAGATTACGAAAGAAGGATTGCGCAAGGTCTAACTTCTCATCCATAGAGGTCACCACCCGATCACCGTCCTTCAGATAAGGAATCAATATCTTTCGCCTCCGGCCATTCGCCTTCATATGAAAATATTTCGTATTTGCATCACTCTCCTGAAGATCCCTGACCTTGGCGCGTTGCCGTAGGCAAATGCGCTCCAGAGAAGCCAAAGCCAGACATTTACCTTTGAGGAATGCTCTAAGTTTTCTCTCATCCTCGGAGAGCAATCTGGAGTCTTGAGCAGTATCTAGCCTTAGGATGATCTCGTTGGCAATCTGAAAGAGAAGGTTCATATTGCTTTGTTTCCGCTGTCCCCATCTTCTGAGAGCCTTGGCAGTACGCTGGAGTTTGGTGCTAAAGACATGCATAGGGTCCGAGCTGGCAACGACTTCTTCCCAAGCTTCCTTGACTACCTCCGAGAAACCCGGCAACTTGCACAAAAAAATTTCAAATCTGAATCTGAAGGATCTTAGGTGTGCTCCGGACACCGAGAGCGGTAAAGGGCAGTGATCCGAGATGTTAGAGCTCAAGGGATGCAAATCACTGATCGGGTAGACATCCTCCCAAGCACTATTGAAGAACAGCCTATCCAGCTTTGCCATGATCGGTCGCTCCTGCCCGTTACACCAGGTAAACTTTCTTCCAACAAGAGGCATCTCGTGCAGGCCCAACTTGTTTATTGTGTGGCGAAACTTGTTCACCAACCTTCTGTTAGCTCTGCCTGTGCTGCGTTCCTCCTCATGCCACACCAGGTTAAAATCCCCATTAAGAATCCACGGTGCCTGAACCTGTTCACCTAGGGTTTCAAGTTCTGCCAGAAATCTCACTTTGTCCTGATCAGCCTGAGGTCCATACACAGAAGAGACCATCCAAACCTTTCCATCCGCCAGAGAAGTAACTGTTGCAGAAATAGAGAATTCCATCCTCTGCACATTCGATAACTGCAACCTGTCGGTTTTCTAGGCGATCACAATACCTCCTCTAGTACCATCGGCCGGCAGAGCCTCAAACCCATCAAAACTAGGGCCCAAAGTCTGGTTGATAATAGAGGCATCCAACACCTCCAACTTAGATTCTTGCAAACACACCAAGGAAACATCATAGTTTTGCATGAACAAGCGAATGGAGCTGCGCCTAGCAGGATTGTTCAGCCCCTGAACATTCCACACCAACATCCCAAATGATTCGGCCATGATAAACAAACATAACCACAAATCACTCATACAGCACTGAGGCATTAAGCGCCGCAGGGCTCAACACACTCTGGAAGGCTAAAACCAGCAAAGTCGAGCTGATTGGGTTCATCAAACCCGACCCCTTCCAGGTCGAAGAGAGCAGCAATCGCTCGGATGTGCTGAGCGGTCAGCGGCTTGTCGAAGAGCTTCAGGTAGAAGTCCATCGCCTCCTTGGAGATGTGCTCTTCACCCTGGATGACCCCCAGGGTTCGCAGAAGGACGGATTGTGTGCGCTGCACTGGCCCCTGGCGAACGCCATTGTCCCTCTTGGAGAGCCTTGTGCTCCTCCTTGGGGTGAAGTTAGGAGGCAGTGGTTTCTTGCGTCTTGCTGGTGCGGACGCCGCCGGCCTTGGCCCAAGGATGGATACGGCAGGCGATGCCCCGAGTCCCTAAAGCAGAGTCTCAGCCGCCGTCCTGGGGCCAACTATCGAACTCACTCCCACCGCCTGGGAGGGATGAGGCAGGAGCAGTTGGTGTGGCACCAGAGGAACAGCAGGCGGGGTGTGCGTGGGGCTCGGATCGCTGGAGAGGGGCTCCGGTTGGAAGTCGGGGATCATCGGAGGAAGCATCTCCATGCTCGGCCTTGGAGTGGAAAGTTGCAGCGTGACCCAAGGAGAGCAGAAAGGCTGCAGCCGCAGCGAGCCGGCCAGCTCCCTTTTGGACCCAGCCGGCGGGGAAGAAGGGCGCCAGGTTCCGAACGGCGCGCCCGTCACCGTGGGGCTGACCGTGGCATCACCCGCAGCCGGGCTGAAGGAGAGACGTCGCGGAGAAGGGGCACACACTGTGGGACCCCTGGTGAATAGAGGCGTGAGCACCATCGCCTCCGAGCCCACCGCCGTGCGAGCAGCCGAGGAAAAGCCGGACGGCGTGCCGACGCAGGCCGGCGAGCCCATCGCCGTGCGGGCAGCCGAGGAGAAGGCCGAGGGAGTTTCGCCGCTGGCTGCAGAGCCCTCCGCCGTGCGAGCAGCCGAGGAAGAGCCCGACGGAGTGACGACGCAGGCCGCCGAGCCCTTAGCCGTGGTGGCCACCGAGGCCAGAGAAGGAGCCCTTGTCAGCAGCATGGGCGGGGGAGGGTTGATGGCGGCACTCACCCCACCCAGCTGAGAGCTTGCCAACGGTGCCGGGAGCGGATCCAGGCGCTGGCGCGGCAGCTCCATACCCCCAGCCGGCGCGAGGAGACCGTTCACGCAGCGGGTGCCCCAGTCTCCCGCAATGCCCAGACCACCAGGCCCCCCAAAGGGGTGGCCGCCAGAGCGGGGGGTGTTGCCACGCCCTTCCCCATCGATCCTTCCCCGAAAGCAGCTGCGGGAGTAGTCATGTCTTCGCGTCAGATCTTCATTGTAATGCTCCAGACACACCCGCCGGTGGTCGTTACTCCTGGCGGGATCTAGACTGGCCCCACAGATCAATACTAGTCTTTTCTGTGCACTTTGTCCTCACTCATGCGCACCCGGGAGCAATTTCCCGGTCGGTCACCCATCCTGACACTACTCCAAGCTGAGCACGCTTAACTTTGGAGTTCTGTCCGAATGGGCTACCGGAAAAGAAGGAATTCCTTATTGATATGAGTAGCCTATCATCCCTAATAAGCCAGGCCATCACATACACCCCCACTCAGAGGAATCGACGTCCTCGTCGGGCCACAGGAACGTTCCCTCTTGGCACAACCGTCTGTGCATCCAGTCCGGTACATGTGTCATGCCGTGTTCCACGACGGGTCACAAACGTCATGAACAACATGACCACGCACATGTCCGCAACCATCCGTGTAACCGCGAGGGTCGGCTCTGATACCAACTTGTAACGCCCCGGACACACTCGCCGGTGGTCGTTACTCCTGGCGGGATCTAGACTAGCCCCACAGATCAATACTAGTCTTTTCTGTGCACTTTGTCCTCACTCATGCGCACCCGGGAGCAACTTCCCGGTCGGTCACCCGTCCTGACACTACTCCAAGCTGAGCACGCTTAACTTTGGAGTTTTGTCCGAATGAGCTACCGGAAAAGAAGGAATTCCTTATTCATATGAGTAGTCTATCATCCCTAATAAGCCAGGCCATCACATTCATCCTCCTCTGGCTCGTAGTTTGGTCGCAGCTCCATGAAAGGCACCGTGCGGTCCACCACATCCAGGACATGGATGGTGAGGTGATGGATGAGCGTACGCCTTTCCGTTGGAGGAGCGGGGGGCGGCGGCGCCACCGGCCATTCCTCGTCCACCGTGTTCTGAAGGCCGGCCGGCTCGGGCACCTCGAGGTCATAGATCCTGGGGATGCCAGACGGGTTCTTCATCCAGGCGGTGACATCCAGCTGCCAGCGGTCGTCTGGCGGGAGGATCTCCACCAACTAACCATGAAGGTTGTTGACGAGCTGACTGACGGAGCACCATTCCCAGGCGCTGGCCGGAAGGCCCTCGATGCCCAGCTTGCAGAAAAACTCCATCTTGCCGCTGGTCACTTGCGCGCTCCTGTGCCGGCGCTGGAACGCGATGGGAGCGCCCGCGCAACGGATCCGGCCGGATTCGCGGAACACTCTGTCGCAGTCCTCCGTGGAGGCGAAGGAGAGTAAGAAATCGGCGAGGTGGGTAACCTCCACCCGAACATGGCGCCTCTCCACCCCGCAGCCCCGGGCCAGAGCTTGCACCAACGCCTCCGGCGACACAGGGGGGCGCCTGCCCTGCACTGAGGCAAGCAGAGCCCGGCAGCGGAAATCCGCCTCCAGCGCCTCCATGCCTGGCGAGCGGGAGATGACACCCCCCCTGGCAGGCCGCAGACCTGGATCGCCATGGGTGTGGACCTCACCCGGGAAGCGATCCCGAGCCAAGGGAGGGTAGTGCGCCATGGTGCGCGGCGGCGGATGGGGGATGCAGGGAGGAGAGTTCACACGCGCCGCCTGGTCCGGCCCCGCAGAAGACGAATCTCCGCGACGGCCACGAGAAGGGGGAGCGGGGCACGTCGGAGGAGCGGTGTGGGAGTGGAAATCTCTAGCAATGTGGCCTGAGGTCCAGCAGATGTGGCAGCGAATCTCGCCGGGGCAATTAACTTTGAGGTGGCCTGATTCCAAGCATTTAAAGCAGCGCCCCACCAACCACCGGGGAATCCGAGGCTTGGAGTTAAGCGGCTTGTTGACGGCGGAGGGGGGGAGGTCACGGCGATGTCGACGACGATTCCGCACCTCGATCCAGCCCCCGTTGTCCGGTTCCAGATCCTCCGTGGCAGGACGCGAACGGCCCGGGAGTGGGGCCTCAGAAAAGGACGAGGATGCCGCCGCAGCAGGGACGCTATCTGGTCGACGGCCGTCGGAGTGACGTGCCGGCGGGTGGGGCTGAGGGTGGGAGCGTGGGCGGCGGATCTGGCCGTTGGCGGCGGAGGGGGGAGCGTGGGTGCGAGAGGACCGTTGGGAAGCCATACGGGTCATGCAAAGATGAGCGTTTTCTCGGTTGTGCATATGCACAGTGCTGGTTTGCGTGGTTGCATGTAGCGTGGTGGGGGTGGGGGAGCTCTCAGCGTGTTTGGTTGGGGGATTTAAAGACTGGAAATGGGAGTTTAAGGTATGTGAGACTAAAAATCCCTTGATTGGATCGGGAACATGGGAATTAAGAGGGGAAGGGGAAGAGGAATTAAGGGGCCTAACTCCCTCAGATCTATTCCCTGGGGGACCCCTGGTA
This sequence comes from Triticum urartu, assembly GCF_003073215.2. Taxonomy (NCBI): domain Eukaryota; kingdom Viridiplantae; phylum Streptophyta; class Magnoliopsida; order Poales; family Poaceae; genus Triticum; species Triticum urartu. Next base: position 40,199,258 of record NC_053024.1, read on the forward strand.
ATTGATGTGGGGATTGGGAATTGTGAGAAGAAATAATGATTCGGTTTATTTGGTTACATGTGCATGCGAATGGGTGCCGTTGAAAGTTTCCTATTCCGCAGCCTAATCCTACCAACCAAACAGGGGCAGTCAAGTCTCTACTCTCTACTACCTAAAAGAACCGTAAGGTTCCGTTTCCCCTCTTACGTCGTCCCACCTTTTGTCATGCCTCTCCTCGTACGACTCCCCACCCCTCCACCGATTTTCCTCTCTCCCTCCACCGGTTTTTCTCCCTGCTGGTTTCCTTATTTACCGGTTTTTTAATCTATCTTTGGAATCAGAGAAATCATGTATGGAAACCAATCTCTTAATTGTTAATACAAACGCAATTAATACAAACACAATCATTTCCTAGAAAAAATACAGACACAATCAATTCATGTATGGTAACAAATATCTTCTCAATGACGGTGATCAATCTCCTTTCTTCTTTCAATCAATTTCCTTTTTTCTCCCATCTCTACTACCTTAAAACAATGCAAGGTTCCTCTCCCATCTTACGTTGTCCCACCCTTCGTCCATCCCTCCATGTGCAATCCCCATCTTGATCTCCACCGATTTTCTCCCCCTCATGATTTTCTATTTAAATTGGTTTTGATCTGGCCGAACAAACGAGGATCAATCTTTGGTAACACAATCAATTCTCATATGGTAAACAATCTATTATTTGCCAACACATAATGCAATCAATTCACGTCAATCACGGACATATTCTTCTCTTCCTTATATTGGTTTATTTTCTTCCTTTTCTGCTTATTCATTTTTCTCTATATTTATCTCTCCCTTCCTTTGGAGATTTCTTCTCATGCATCCCATGATTCTGTGCCTGCCGCGCTAGGATACGCAAGACCCTACGTGCGCTGCCGCTGGGACCCCGCTCGCACCGCGTCGGGAGACCTCCACCCTCTCTAGGAGAAGAGGCCGGAGCACCATGACCAGGGAAGATCATGGTGTTGTCAAGTGCTCGCCTCAAGTCTACGCCACACACTCGAGGCCCAGATCCATGTCACCTCTGCGCGCCTACATTGAGTGCTGCCGCCGAGCCCTTTTCTCGACGCCATCGCCTGACCATCACTGCCGAACCGGGAGACGGGAAGCAGGAAGACGTCGCGGGAGGTGGTGCATCTTTTCCGAAGGACGGAGGTTGGCCAGACCACACGCTCCCGGGAAAACGACCCGATCATCAACTGCTACAAGGAGGCGGCGGCGAGTGATTTATAAATGCTTTCATGTTTATAATTTTCAGTTATTTTTCTTGTCTACTTGATTGCCATATCTAATGTATTTTTTCCTTGATATAGTTACAGGGATCTTCAAGGGGTAATGCTCTAATGGCAAGCTAACATGCATGATGCAGTTATGTACTTTACTTGCTCCCATGAATATATTTGTCATATTTCTCACGAAAATCAGACGCTCAACACACACTCATTAATCTTAGCTATATTCTATTCGTGTTGCAGAAAACGTAAATTATTTGCGATCTAGAAGGGACTCATCATTCTGAGAGTCTGGTTCTACTCTTGTTTGGTTGGATTTTTTTTATCCTTGGAAGACTAGCATTACGTAATATATTTGTAATCCCATACTTTTGCCAGTATATATATACTGTCTGAACTCTCCCTAACCAAACATACAATGTAATATTACAGTTGGGTCATTCAGATATTCCATAGAACATCACCCTTCTCACTATTTATTAATATTCCTTGCACAATACTTCTCAGTTTTTTTAGGTTTATAAGAACAATCTATGGCATGTTTTTTATCACTTCGGTATTAGTCGTGTTTTTATACCATAACCTATGGCATGTCTACTTTGTGATCTTGACCTTTACTCCACATTAATATAACCTTGTAAATTAGTTTGATGGATTGTATATCATCCTGTGATTTTGTTTGATTATAATACCGTCCCTGGTTATATATATAAATTTTGGTAATTTCCTTTTATTCCTCTGCAAGTGAGCTTATCTATTTTACAAAACTCAATTTCATTGTGAAGTTTGATTATTCCTCTATTTGCGGCTGGCCTTATAGTCAGTTGTCCATATGAGTTCACACAGAACATTACTTGTCGGATACTATACAATGATGCCGGGAAGGAAATGGAAAAACAAGTTCAAATATTGCATGTGATAAAAATTAAGAAAATTGGGACAGAAGATGTACACATCAACCATCAAGAGAGCAAACCATTGTTATATGGATTCGGTTCTCACAAACTTCACAATGGACCGCAAAAGATTGACTTAATGCTATCTTTCTGATTATTATTCGTTATGTTCGAAAAGTTGAAGTGCCCCTTGATCAATGTAACGTGAAGAATATTTGTATGAGTTGCGTGTAATAGTAACATAGAAATATGACTGGTGGAGAAAAAGAGGGAGGATGTAATGGTAAATAGTAACATGGAAATATGACCGGTCAAGAAAAACAGGGAGGATGTAATGGTAAAGAAGAAAAAATGGCCGTTGTTGAACATGTCTGCAAACAAGCAACATATGGCGATCGACATATTCTCTACAATATGAATTTGAGTTGGTTATTGTTTTCACAAGTTTCTTAATTTCAACTTGTGATGCAATGTCACTGTCCATTGTTTTCTTCATAAGAGTTTATTATTTAATCTACCGGTGTATTATGCATTTGCATGATTGTGAACACAATGAGGCCATGCTTGTGCATCATCATCAATAACAGTCATTGTGGCCATGTATGTGATTTAAGAAGAATAATATTTGGGACTATTCGTGTGAGTACAATTTCATAGAAGGATTGATGACGTTATTTCTTTCATGGCGAGCCAAATGTAAAATATTTGTGTGAGTACAATTGCATAGAAGGATTGATAACATGCATTTTCATGTGCGGTAACTCGGAGTTAAGCCGAGAGTCGGGAAGAGATAAATACATTATTCGTTTGAGCAATATGTATCTATATTCCCGTGGCAACGCACGGGCAATTACCTAGTCTCTTACATTCCCTGATCTAATTGCCTTCACATGCCAATCAAAGGAATGGGATTTAATATCAATTTCCCATGGTACTCCCTCTGCAAACTCCCGTCTCTAAATTCCCATTCCCTCTACCCATGGCTGCAAAACACGGCAAGGGCTCTGCGGTGGCAATCTATTCCACTAGTAATAAAACGAGAATTAGCAGCGGAAATCGAGGGCGGTTGTAACCAAACTGGTCAAAGTCACCTGTAATACATCCAGCGTAGGAGGTTTACATTCTTGTGGACCGCTCCGGAGGCGTTTGAAATGTTCCGCAACTCCGCCGGCGAGTCCGGTCCGAGGTTGCGGAGCGAGAGCGAGCGTCGTAGACGAAGTACTCGAACAAGCGAAAGTAAATAACACAGAGAGATATGGAGGAGACCAGCTTTATTAATCAATGATCAGAGATTATAATGATAGCTCCTCGTTGCCTTATATAGGGACTAGGGGGTCAAGGGATAAGTACCCACTTAACGTAAAGTGAGGGAAACGGGAGGGGCTAGCCCGTGCGATACGCACGAGGTCGCCGCCACCCCTTCGGTGGCCCCGGTTTCCCAACACTCCCCCTTGGGTAATTATCCGTATATCCATGCCTCAAAACTCCGAAAAACCCAGTGAGAAAAATACGGAGAAAGAGCACATAGTATACGTTGTTGTATTGCACGAATTGCCTCGTCAAAAACCTCGTGTGAGAAACATCAGGAAAACTCACTCAAGGGAAAAAGAGTACAATCCACTCAACCATCAAGTTGAGTACTCGATCATCAGGATTGAGATTTTAGCGACGAGTTTGTGAAGTTTCTCCCCTTGAACCTTGCATCTCCCTAAGTCTCATCATATCGATTCCACGCACACACCTCTCTAAGGTTGATGCCGGTAATGATTTAGTGAACATATCAGCAAGATTGTCACAGGACTTAGTATGCAAAACTCTCACCTCGTTCAACTGTTGCAGCTCATGTGCATAGAAGAACTTGGGACTAATATGCTTTGTGAGGTTACTCTTCACATAACCCATCTGGACTTGTGCAACACAAGCAGCATTATCTTCATAGATAATGGTAGGGGTTTGTACGGTGTTCAGCCCACATGTCTGCTGAATGTGGCCGATCATCCGCCGAAGCGATACACATTCTTTTGATGCTTCGAATAGTGCCATGATTTCCGAGTGGTTCGTGGAAGTCGACACAAGGGTTTGCTTGGACGATTTCCAGGAAAATGCAGTTCCACCACAAAGGAAAACATATCCAGTCTGCGATTTGCAATCATGCGGGTCCGATAGGTACCTAGCATCGGCATAGCCTATAATAGATAGGTCTTGATTCCTATTATAAAATAGGCCAAGATCTTTGGTCCCTTGTAGGTAACGGAAGACGTCTTTGACACCTTTCCAATGTCTTTTGGTAGGTTCAGAACTGTACCTCGCAAGCAAACTGACGGCGAACGCAATATCTGGCCGTGTACAGTTTGCGAGATACATGAGTGCTCCAACTGCACTCAGGTAAGGAACCTCTGGTCCCAGAGTTTCCTCCCCCTCTTCCTTTGGCCTGAACGGGTCCTTGTCTGGCTGTAAAGACCTCCCGACCATCGGGGTCTTAGAAGGATATGCCTTATCAAATCCAAATCTTTCCAACACCTTCTGGGTGTAGGCCGACTGGTGCACTAGAATCCCACCAGGGTAATGTTCAAGTTGCAGACCTAGACAGAACTTGGTTTTACCCAAATCCTTCATTTCGAATTCCGACATCAGGTAGGAACTCGCTTCCTCAATATCCTCAGGTGTACCGATTATGTTTAAATCGTCCACGTACATCGAGATTATACAGAATCCATCTTGGGATCGCCGTATAAAAACACATGGGCAATCTTTATTGCTCCTGTAGCTCTTCTCATGAAGGAAATCGCTTAAGCGATTGTACCACATTCTACCAGACTGTCTGAGTCCGTACAGTGCCTTTTGAAGTTGAACGCTGTATAGACCCCTGTTTGCTCTATCATGGTTCGGAACAAGGATACCTTCTGGAACCTTCATGTATATGTTCGAATCCAAGTTACCATACAGGTAAGCGGTGACAACATCCATTAGTTTCATTTTCAAGCCCATGTTTACTGCCATCGAGATCAAGTATCTAAAGGTAACTCCATCCATGACCGGGGAATAAGTCTCCTCAAAATCGACACCTGGTCGTTGAGTGAACCCTTGAGAGACGAGCCTTGCTTTGTACCGTACTACCTTATTATTTTCATCTCTCTTACGAACAAAAACCCACCTATGGCCAACAGGGCGAATGTGGGGAGGGGTTCGACAAACTGGTCCGAACACCTTCCTTTTGTTGAGAGATAATAATTCGGCAGTAATTGTCTGCTGCCAATCTTTCCAATCCGACCTTTTCTTGCAATCAGCGAGCGTGTTAGGCTCAAGGTCAAGATCTATGATTGAGGCAATTTTCGTAGCAAAGTTGATGTCGACAATCACCGTTGCTCGGTTCAGGGACTCCCCCGTATAAATATAATTTATGGCCATTTCGTCATGGAGCACATCCGGCGCAAACACTTGCTCTACCAAATTTCCCATTATGGGAGCAAGGTCCTTTAGATTTCCCGCGCCGATGTGTGCGCTCACATCTCCGCTGGGTCTTTCCCCTATGGGAAAGTTTAAGTCCGGAATTTCGTGCACTGAATTTTCCGTACTTGTGCCAGGTCTCGACTGGCTCCCCGTTTCAATTTGGGGTACTTTGGTGACAAGCTGCGATAAATCTCTCTTATCCTTTTTCGTCAGGCGTCCCCGAGTACTTGGGATTTGAGAAGCCGGATTTCTCGTCCTTTTAGGCCTTTGGACGGGAGCGGGTATACCATCATTTTTCTTCGGTATTTCAACCCTTTCCGATGCATTGCGCGCATGCACATGCGATTTTTTCAGTCTTTAAGTCACTAAAGTGGTCGGGCAGTTGATTTGCTAAAGACTGCAAATCTATTATCTTTTGGACTTCTCTCTCAGTCTCAGCAGTGCGCGGGTCATGAGCGTGGATCCCCGTGGCTTGCCATGTGATTTCTCGACTTTTAGCATCAAGGGGTTGATTTTCTCCCCCTAAAGTCGGGAAAAGATCCTCGTCAAAAATGCAATCAGCAAAACGAGCCGTGTGACAGTCACCTGTCATGGGGTCTAGATACCTGATTATGGACACAGTCTCATAACCAACGTATATCCCCGACTTACGGAGCGGGCCCATCGCCGATCGCTGAGGTGGTGGTATTGGTACATATACCTGGCAACCGAACCTACGAAGGTGGGAAATTTTCGGTGCCGACCCTTGCGCAAGCTGAACAGGAGAGTGGATGTTGTAGGCCGACGGTCTAAAGTTGATGAGATTGGCCGCGTGTAACACTGCGTGGCCCCAACATGTAGTTGGTAAATTACAACCCTGAAGGAGCGGTCGGGCAATGAATTTAATTCTTTTAATCAATGCCTCGGCAAGTCCATTTTGTGTATGAACATGAGGTACCGAGTGCTCAACTTTGATTCCCATTGCCATGCAATAATCATCGAACGCCTTTGAAGTAAATTCTCCTGCGTTGTCCATTCGAATAGACTTTATACGATAATCCGGGAAACTATTCCTCATTTGTATGATATATGAGATCAATTTTGCAAAGGCATGGTTCCGTGTTGACAGCAGGCAAACATTGGACCATTTAGAGGAAGCATCAATGAGCATCATGAAGTACCGAAACGCCCCGTGAGGGGCTGAATTGGACCGCATATGTCCCCTTGGATACGTTCCAAGAACGCGGGGATTTCATCCCTCGCCTTGAGGGGCGATGGCCTAATGACTAACTTCCCCTTAGCGCATGCGGAGCACACGAAATCATCGGGATTCGGGAAGTTCTTTATGTTAACATTATGGCCATGCGAGTTGTTAATTATATTTCTCATCATCCTAAGTCCGGGGTGGCCTAACCTATCGTGCCAGAGGCAGAAGAGTTCAGAGCTTCTAAATACGGTCTTGAGGGTAGTGTACACGGGCGGTGCTACTATCTTAGTGTAGTATAGCCCTGTGTCAAATGAAGGGATCCTTTCGATAACATGTTTACCACCTGCATCCCGCTTTGTGATGAGTAGGCACTCCTTCCGTTTTCATCATCGGTCTCAGCATGGAAACCATTAGCGCAGATGTCTCTAAAGCTCAAAAGAGTACGAGTCGACTCCGGATACAACAACGCATCATTAATGATCAAAGTTGTTCCCATAGGAAGTATAATAGTGGCTCGTCCGGAGCCAACTATGTGAGAACCGCAGCCGGCGATTGTCATAATACTTCCCGGAGATTTTTTAATGGACTCAAAGTACTTAGTTTCTCGTAAAATGGTATGAGTGGTGGCGCTATCGGCAAGGCACGTTTCCTCCATTCGGGCGCCACACGCGTTCTCCGCGGGATCGACGAAAGCCTGCGTGATGCAGGCTTGACGCAGGCTTGACGGAGAGTTGATGGAGCGAAGCATGCTGATAACGTGTTCCGCAACTCCGCCGGCGAGTCCGGTCCGAGGTTGCGGAGCGAGAGCGAGCGTCGTAGACGAAGTAGTCGAACAAGCGAAAGTAAATGACACAGAGAGATATGGAGGAGACCAGCTTTATTAATCAATGATCAGAGATTACAATGATAGCTCCTCGTTGCCTTATATAGGAACTAGGGGGTCAAGGGATAAGTACCCACTTAACGTAAAGTGGGGGAAACGAGAGGGGCTAGCCCGTGCGATACGCACGAGGCCACCACACACCCCTTCGGTGGCCCCGGTTTCCCAACATGAAATACGAAACCTCCTGTAATAAACACTAGAGGCGGTTGCTCTTTTCCAAACTTCCCCATTCCACGCTCAAACCTGAGCACAAATGAGCTATTCGCATGTCCGTTCATCTGCCGCCACACTACCCATTTCTGCAGCAGCGTGTTGGCTGATCCACCCATCCTAGGCGGCGAGGTGGAAGATTTGGCCGTTCGCTGGGGGTGATGGAAGATTTGCCCATCCATGGGGGAGAGGTGGCTGATCCACCCATCGGTGGTGGCACGGTGGAAGATCTGGCCATCCGAGGGGACAAGGTGGCTGATCCGTCCATCCAGGCGGCGTGGTGGAGAATGCGACCATCCGAGGTGGCGTGGTGGCTCGACCACCAATCCGAGGCAGCATACTGGAAGATCTTCCCGCCCAAGGTGGCATGGTGTTTCGGTCGCCCATCGGCCACGGCGTAGCGGTAGATCTGACCGTCTGTGGTGTCGCCATTGCAGATCCACCCTGTCGGGGGATGCCAGTAGCGCATCTACCTTTCTACAGCGGCGCGGTGGCTCTACAAGGATTGGATTGCTGCCGCTGCGACCTCCACCGAGGCCTCCGAATATCCGGCAGGGCGGGCTCCCAAATGTTAAGAATTTTTTTGCCCCGGATTATATATTTTTTTATAGATAGTTGTTGCTTCTAGGGTTAACAAATGTATGCTTATATATTTTTGTATGATTAGTTGCTTCTTATATGATTGTGATTAGTTGTTGCTTATATGAATGTGACTACTTGATAAGATTTCTAAGATAGGTCTCGTAAACTCCAATGGAGGCAGAAAGTTAAGTTTTTTGCTTTAGCCCAATGATGAAACTGGTAACCTTTACTTGTATCAAAGGCATTTCTAGCTTTGACTTGTTTGTGATGGAATAACAAAAAAAAGTTAACTCATGCTAGTCGAAGTAGTTAGGACTTTGATGTCGGAGTAGTTAGGACTTTGATGACAAAAATCAAGGTTAATTACGTTATCAGATATCTTTATCTTTGTCTCTCTTTCTTCTGTCTAGACTATGTACCTATGTGTTGACCTCTGGACAAGGTTGTCAGAATCGTGATTCTGTTGTACGATTCTACGACTCCAACTATCTATCCCCTTTGATTTTACGATGTTAAATCTATGTTTCTATGATCCCGATATTAAGATTCTACGATTTGCGATCCTACCATCGGAGCTCCGATCCGATTCAAAATCGCGATTCTGACAACCTTGCCTCTGAACATACTTGTGTCAAATATAACCCAATAAGATTTAAACTAAATATTTTGTTTGCAGCTGTGTTTTATTTTAGTTGCGTTACAAAAGAAGAAGAGAAGAGGAAAGTGCAAGTCGGTGGACCTGCCTACTAGAGTCTCTACCGCACCTCCTTTATATGGGGCGCTTTCTAGTTCATAGGCTGTATGTCTCAATAAATTTTATTGATTTACATATGTAAAGATGTAATGAAATCTTAACTGTATCTAAATAAATATTTTCTATTACGGGTGTTCAATATTTTAGTTGATTTCATAAAATTATTTCAACAGAAGATGAAGCCTTATTGTCAACCAACTCAACATAAATGATTCAATTGTTGGGGTAGATTATGTACCCATGTCTTTTATGAGATGCAAAGCTTTGTGCAAATGAATGATGTATGCCTATGTTTATTTCAATGTATACTTTCAATTTCCTTCGCGTGACTGATTCAGAAATACAAATATTGAGGAGTGTTTCATCTGACTATATTAGCAGGGGCAGCTACCAAAAACAAAAAAGTTAAACCCCTGGCATACAAAATGGAGACAAGAGGGACCTAACCAGTACATACGAGACAAACCGATTCAAGTGCGGACAGAAATTCGGAGTGCTAAGCCAATCGAATACCATATCATGCATGGTAAGATAATGCACGCAGGCAGATGCCTCCAAGCTCGGCAGGAACAACATGCAGCTCGCTATAGTAGTGCTGCATGCTAGCTAGCAATGGAATCCACACCGCACAGGCGACAGCATGCATATATATACTCCGTATAGAGATGCCCCCCGTGTGTCAGTTCAGACCACAAATGTGCAGCCAACCTGGATATTGTGTGCGGTGTAAATACCACCGTCGACTACACGTGTATACATCCCTCCTTTTGCCGGCTGTGGTTTCTCATTTTGATTATTGTCCTTGTTCGGTTACATGAGATGCACTTGGCGCTTTGATACCCGGTACTTCCTCCGTTTGAAAAAATGTGTCCTTCCAACGAATGTATCTACTACCAAATTGAGAGACAAGTTTGGGACAAGGTTTTTCGGACGGAGGGTGTATGTTTTAATAAATGCTTGATACAAAGGTTGGGAGTAATTCACCTTATTAGAAGAAAAAAAACATGTATACATCCCTCATTATGGTAGTGGTTAAGCACTTAAGGGCATCTCCAACGCTGACTAATAAATTTGCTCCAGCATCCGTCTGACGGCGGACAATGATACCAAAGACGGCCATCCAACGCTATCCTGTATAAGTCCGCCAGTAAATGGCAATTTGAAATTCAAATAAAGTTCGATATATACGATGCGCCGGATCATATGAGCGCCGGATCACATGCCCGATCACACCCAATAAGGTATGTTGTAGTTTTTACATGCCCGGTCACAAAAAGAATATCAGTTCGGCAGTCCGTGTGGAAAATTGATTTTCTGCCCTGTCGGACCAGCAGTTCGAGCTTCCACGCTCAAGGTGTCGTCGCCGCCCTATAGGCAGCGTCCGCTTCCTCCTCCTCTACCGCCTCCATCTCCTCTTTCGCTTCCCCCAAGTCATCTTTCTGCCACTCAAACATCTTGTAGTAGACAGTTTGCATGATTATTCTTGTGTTGGCATCGAAAGCATCCAAATTCAAGGTCAACATCCTGGCGTCCTCCGCACAGGTTGCTATTTGCACCTTCTTCTCTTCGAGCAATGCCTTCTTCTCCTCGAGCATGACCTTCTTCTGTTCAAGCGTTAACTTCTTCTCGGTCGCCTCCATCAACAGTTTGAACCACTCTGCCTTTTTTTTCCGCCTTGATGTCGAACCGCTTGACGTATGCCTCCTCCTTCTTCGACAAGAGTCCTCGAATTTCTCTGTCAACATGGCAACCACACCTTCTCGCTTTGCCCTCTCATCCTCCCACTTCTTTCCCCAGAACTCTCTTCTAATCATCTTGGACGGTTTATTTGTTGGGCCGGTTGGGTCCTTGGTTTCCACCCACTTCTTTCCCCGGAACCCTCTTCTAATCTTCTTGGACGGTTTTTCTGTTGGGTTGGTTGGGTTCCCGGCTTCCTCCCTCTTCTTTCCCCGCCACCAGCATGCCCTCCGCCGGCAGCCCGCTTCTTGAGCGTCTCCTCCTTTGCGGCTTCTGCTTTGACGCAGTGTTTTTCCGCGTCGCCGATTTGATCTTTCGGACGAGCGTGATGCTCAGATCCTTCAGCACCTCCACCACATCCTCCATCTCTGGCAGGCTATCCTTCGGTTCCATGCGACAGCGGTGGGAGGGAAGAAGAGAGTGGGAGAAAAGGACATGAATTGGGTGGAGAGCGACGGGATGGAAGAAGAGAGTGAGGATTTTGCTGTAGAAACAGGGCGGGCATCTACAAGTGCAGGCTCCGCCTGCCTTTTGAATGGGCCCGGGGTGTCGGAGTCCTACGTGTCTGCTGTCCGAACTCCCACAAACATTCCTGCCCCCACGTTTGGTTCTAGTTTGCCCAAAAACTGGTCCGGACTACTCGACGGACCAATACAGGCCCGCGTTGGATGACACAAAACATCCAGACCACGCTGTCCGGACATGTGCAGGCGGTTTGAGGGTCAGTGGTGGAGATGCCCTAAAGCCACATAATCAGTATATATGGAAGAGTAGAAGAGCTATATATTTATCAGAAAAAACGTGTTTTCACGACTCTGTTGAATCCAACGCGTTGCATTCAAACTGCATGCCGACCAATCGAGTTCGGCCGGTATACCAGAGGCATATGCTTGAGACTACCCCTAGTGGGGAGTAATTTAGACTTGTAACATGCATATATTACTAGTCTATATTACTATATCTCTATAGTGGGAAGTAACATGTGTGTGGTGTCATGCAACACTTTATTTATTAGATTGTAGACTCATCTTGTCTTGGTATCTGTGATGTTACTCATTATGTGAGTAACATATTATGTTACCACATGCCATTCTTTCCTAATTAATTACTTATCACATCATCTATTTTACCTAGATATATATGATGTTACCACCTATGTACTCCCACCATGAGTAGTCTAAGTAGTTGAGTTGAATATCATGCTAATCCTCCGTCCGGGTTTATTAGGCCCCATCGCATTTTGGGTCCAAGTTTGACCAAGTATTTGATTAAAAATATATAAAGTATATGCTAGACAAAGTATATTTTTAGATCTGTAATTGAAAGAGTTTTTCTATGGTATAATTTTCGTAACATACTCCTTCCATTCGTAAATACAAGTCTTTTTTAAAGATTTCAATATGAACTATACACGGAGCAAAATGAGTGAATCTACACTCTAAAATATGTTTATTTACATTTATATCTAGTCTATATTGAAATTCCTTAAAAGACTTATATTAAAACAAAGAGAGTATAATTTATATTTTATTAGTTAAATTAATGGTCAAATTTTGACTCAAAATGAAAGGAGGCCTAAAAAGCCCGGACGGAAAGAGTACTACGTACATCAATCTTGGTCAATACTACTACTATAGTACCTTGCCGTCTGGCCTTGGGACAGATAGGTCTAGAGCCCGGATCGAAGCCAAGAACTGACGAGAGTGGATATATAATACTGCGTGCACACATATCAGTATCGGCTCGGACAGTTGCGTATCCACATTTCGCGGCAGGCTATTCGTTCACGGGGCAGGAAGGTTTGGCGTTGGGTGAGCCGATCTTTAGAGGCTTGGAAGCGGAGACGACGAATGTTGGCTTGGCTGCACGCGCCAACGGGCCAACTAGGTGGAGGTGACGACGATCTCCCTGGTGCTCGATCGGCGGTCAGGCAGGCAATGCAAGCTCACGGAGTCACGGGTGTTCGGTGTATCGAACCTCGCTTGATGTGCAAAATAACTGGCCGAAAGAGACAATCTAGAGATCGAGAAACGATCGACATGGGAGATCCTAGATGGCAGTTGGTGATGAAAAATATCCCCATTGCCCCCGCGTGAGCGTCACGCCTGAACCCTACACCGCCACCACCCGGTGTTGCCCCTCCTCTCCCTACCCTCGCCGTCATCAGGGAGGCGAAGCCCGCACGACATTGGCGACGGCGAAGCCTCCATCCTCTCTCTCGTTGTGCTCGGGTGGCGCGCAGCAGCGGCAGTAGGAATCAAGTCCTTGGTATTAAATGAATTATTTTTACCATGAGCACCAGTAATATACATCAAATATAGCTACAGTATATACATACATCAACAAATCTTTGGTACTCATCTGAAGTCCAAAGAAGACCCCTAGCGCCGCCCCTGGTGGTGTGGGGCAGCCCTAATTCGTGTTGGTGCAGGATTTGGCGGGGCCTACGGCGTCGTGGGAACGCGGATCCAGCGGTAGAGTGGCGGCTCGGCGGTGGGGCAGGCCCGTTTGTGGCTGAGCGGGTGCGTGGGACGCGGGTTTTCGGGCAAGACAGGCTTTCGACATTGTGTGGGACATTAGATGCGATCATGACCGGAGCTGATGCGGGCAATTCCTAAACAGCGCCCACTGCGCCCATTAATGTGTTATTATGGAAACCTGTCCTGTACTAGATAAACTCGAGTAACCAGCAGGCTCACCTCGCCTGTTGTGATTACTTCTCTCTCTTTTTTCTTCTTCTTTCTTTTCCTTTTCTTTTCTTTTTTTCCTTTTTTATTTTTCTTAATTCCATGAACTTCTAGAAAATTTGTTCCTTTTTTAGAAATCAATATTTTTTTGGAAATTGATGAACTTTTTTCTGATTTGTGATTTTTTTCAAAATCATTGAATTATTTTTTCAAATTGATGAACATTTTTTGAATTTGTGAAATTTTTAGAAAAATCTATGAACTTTTTTTTTCAAATCGATAAACTTTTTCAAAACAGATGAATTTTGTTTGAATTTGTGAACTTTTTTTGAAAATCGATCAACTTTTTTTCCCAAAATCGGTGGTTTTATTTTCAAATTTATGAACTTTTTAGAAAATCAATGAACTTTTTTCTAACTCATGAATCTTTTTGAATACATGAATTTTTTCCTAATTCATGGTTTAAAAAATCACATTTTCCCCCCAAAAATCATGTTTTTTCTAAAATGTATGTGCAAGAAATAGCGTGGCCACAATTGTTCTTAAACTTTTCTCGTTGTAATCATTCACTAGGTCCTAGTAGCTCTAGTGGCTAGGCATCGTGCATCGTATCTAAACGTCGCGAGCTTTAATCCACACGTGAGCAACATTTTTCGGAGGTTTTTCTCGCTATATATACGAAGCATGTTCCTGGGCCGGCCCACCAGATGCGCCGGTGGGCACCAGTTGCCTGAACCGGCGCATAAGGCGTCGTATAGGAGCTCCTGCTGATACGACTTCCTGGCGGCTGGAGTTGCCAGCTACCATGGGGCCCCAAACCCAAATCCAGTCTAGTCGCATCTCGACTCAACTTCCAAGGCCGTTACTTTCCCAAGACTTCCAATGAAGCACGCTATAAAATCAAGGATCGAGACATCCCAAAAGCTGTAAGATCTAGTGATATAGTTGTATTTGCCTAAACTATCAACACCTGCATTTGCTTCATAGAAGCAATGAGTGTATTTAATTTTGAAAAGTCGTTTGCTATCCCATTGCACTCTGTAATGGGTAGCAACATCTCGTCCTTGAGAATCATGGAAATTTTGACTGGACTCTGCTGCAAACCTGCAATATCCTTTGGATTAATTACACGATAGTTCCACTTTCGAATTTAATATATTGAGGCATTAAAGGTTATATGATTTTTCCCCTAAATTTTCAGATTGTATCAGACTAGGAAGAGTAGATTGATTATACTATCTCGTGGTTTAATCTGTTGTTGATGTACTTGTTCGGTCCAAAGATCACAATATCATTAATTTTGGCACTTGATATATCTTTTTTTGGTGAAAGTAGGGCATTGATCTACGTAGATAATTCTCAAACCAAAAATTGTGAGACCATTGTTGTCCGGTTCCATGACAATGCACAAAAGGATGCATGTGTCTTTTGGATAAAGAATAGACATGTGGTTCTGCTAGTGGATTTTGTTGCTCCCCCTACTCCCGTCAAATTCAGTGTGGTGTAATAGTATAAGACACTCTGTTTGGTGAGTGAAATCTTCGTATATTTCATAACTAGTTTTTGTTGACGTATAATGTGCTGCTTAGTCTCTTCCATCAGATTGGTTTTTTAGTTGCATTGACTAGAGCATGCACTTCTATATGGTATCAAAGCCAAGAGGTCTCGAGTTTAAGACCCGGCTGACGCAATTAAATTGCAGCCCACTTTCGGTCTACATTTAGGCCTGAGGGAGCCACACGTGAGGGGGAGTGTTGACGTATAATGTGCTGCCTAGTCTCTTCCATCAAATCGGTTTTTTGGTTGCATTGGCTAGAGCATGCACTTCTACAGTTTTCAATAAGTCGCTTTATAATTCATTTATCGCCTAAGATGTCCTTATTGTATCAACCTAAACTGTAAATCTATTGATAGTTTATTATTGAAGCGGGAGTACATTTGCAGTTAGTTGCCCCGTGGTAGGACCAACTATGGTTCTAACTAACGAAAAAGAATATTAAAAAACCTAGAAGATTATGCAATTAGTTGGATCATTTGTGTTTGAAAAAAAATAGTTTGCTAGTTCTAGGATCTTTTGAGACATCTCTATCGTGCGTATGCTTGGTTTCTTCTTAGGACGGTTTCTCAAATATTTCTCATGGAGTGCTCGAGATTCTTATAGATGGTTTCTTCTTTGGCATGAAGATAATTCTAGGTACTTCTTATGTGTCCTTGCGAGGCTACCACAAGGCCCACCCACAATAAGCCAATTGTCGATCCAACAATGCTGCCAACATTCATTCCTATGTCCTTTTTATATTATATGCTTTCTAATTCCTACAATGTTAAGAGGTTCTTGTGTTTTATTATTAGTGTATTGAGTGTGTGTTAATAATGAGAAAATTGATAGCTTTAAGCCCTCTAGGGCTTGTGGCAAGGGGAATCCCGATCCCCTTATATTTTTTTGCTATGCTCCGAGGGGCTAACAACATTATCGACTCATGCACTGAGGGGATAACCTTCTATTTGTTGATGATTCCTTAATTTTGATGGAAGCCAATATAAAAAAATGTTTCATTCTTAAATGATGTCCTGATTTATATCGTACGGCTTCTGGACAATTGGTGTCTGTGGAGAAAACTAACATATTTTCAGCCCCAACACTGATGTTAATATGAAGGCTCGGTCTGTGCAGTTCTTAATACCATGACACAAGCTTTAAATGGTAAATATCTCTCCCCATAATATTTGGTTAGATGTGGACCCAGTGGCCATTATCCCCATGTTTGTAAACAATGCAACCATTCTGTTAATTGAATAAAGGAGGTTTTGAAGTGTAAAAAGGGCTCTTAAAGGGATATGCTTCTGGGCATAGTACTAGAGCTAGCGGTCATGCAGCACGACCTGCTCGGGATGGGCTTATTGAGCACAAAGGGCGCCCCATCTCTCACGACAGTACGAATGAGAACGTTGCCCATGGACAGCCGCTTGTAGGCATGGACATTTTGTATTTATTAAATGTCATTTCCGAATCCGAATGAGCGCATTTGCTTGAACCCTGCATCACAGGATAACAACAGAGGACAGTGATCCGACATCTCAGAGCCTAGAGGCTGAAGGAGACAGCTCGGGAACGCAGCATCCCAGCCATGGCTGGAGAGGACTCTGTCTGGATTCATCATGGTACTCACCGCCTACTCGTTGCTCCATGTGTAATGCCGGACATGCAGGTAAAGATCTTTCAGCTCCGGGTTATGAAGGAATGTCCTGAAAGCTGCCATGCGGCGGCGATTGATGTTGCTATTTTTCTTGTTGGCAACACGGGCGATGAGACTAAAAGTGCCCACAAGAATGCATAGTACGTCGGGAGAAACATCAAACACCTGCTCTTTCGAATCCTCGGACAGAGAGAGAAAGCTTCGCATCCTCCTAAGGTCTATATCACCAAACACCCCCTCAGTCGCAATAAAGTTCTATCTAGTTACAAGGTTGGAGAATTACAAACGTCCTTGTTCCAAGCCAAAATATAGTGAGCTTCACCATGGTACTCACCGACTTGGAGATGATAGGCTTTCTGGACTGTATCATGAGTTCATGACACCATTGCCACTCCCGAAGCGCGAAGCCAATGTGCAACCAGAACAAACTGTACCAGAGGGGCCAGGGCAGATACCCGGTGTAAGTTGTAACCGGTAGCTGGGAGCACGGCAAGTAGTGCGTCCAGCTGCCGCCACATTTCGCGTGCTGGGCGCTCCCTTTTGATTTTGTTTTTTTATTTTCTACACGCGTTTTCGGGTTTTAGATGAGGGTCTTTTTGGCTTTTTGGTTTTCGTTTGGTTTTTCCTAGGTTATGATGAAGCTCAATTTATTTATTTTGCGTGGAAAACGAATGTGCTTCCACGAGAATCACAAATTTGATTTCGTGAGAGGCACAGTTCTGCTTCTAGGGGAAAAAATGTGCTTCCACAATGAACACAAATTTGCTTCTCGGAGAAGCCCGGTCTGCGTCGGTTTCTCGTCCTCTTGTTGGCGGGTGTTGGTGCGGGCCGGTGTCATCTGGTCGGAGCACTACCCGAGCGTTGGGCGTAGCGGCATGGTGGGCAACGGAGGCGGTGGTGGCCATGGTTACCTTGTTTCCACTTGCGATGAGGGTCGTAGCACCGTGGGTTGCGGCGGCGCCCCGGGTCCTTGTGCAACACGGGCGTTGACCTCTCCTGGTGAGCTTCCTAGGTGGCGGGTGGTGGCTGATCTGGCCCCTCTCGTCGGTCAACGGGCAGCTAGTGGCAGCCTCATGCCGACATCGGGATGAGCCGTGGTGGGGCGACAAGAGGTTGTCATGTGGGGAGGGTAGCAGGAGAGATGGGGGCTAAGACAAGGGGTATGGCCTCCCGTCACCAGCGCAGAGGCGCCGGAAATGGAAGTGTTCCACTCCTCCTCCTTCCTCTTTCCCCGACATGGTACCTCATGACACCAGATCTGACCTTCTTCGGGTCAGGCCGGTTGTTGGCGGTTCCAACAGGGTAGAGGTGTGCCGGTAGATGCAAAGCACATGCCTTTGGGTGCTCTCAAAGGTGTCTGGTGCATGGCGGCGGCCCTGGTGGTTGGAGTAGCGCGGTGCTCCTAGGTGGAGCGCGTGGCTTAGGTGTTGGCTGGCTTCCATGGTCATGTTGGCGACGTGAAGGCTAGGTTCGACGTGTCATGGCGGTGGTGTGATAGATCTTATGGTTGGCCTCATCTTGATCGGAGGCGGAGCGTCCTTGTCGGAGGTATCCCCTGTCAGGCTTTGTCCATATCGATGGTGATGGCGTCCGTGGCCGTCGTACCCCTCTTGAAGGCTCCGTCACGATGACTCTTTGTCCTTCGATTGCTCCAGATGAAGATCTACATCCTTTGGATCGGGCGGTGGCGGCGCCTTCGTGTCGTGCCCTTATTGAAGGCACCGCCTTGGACCCCACATCACATCGGCATTTGGCATCGTCTCTTCGCGGTGGCTTTCACGGTTGAGAGCTCCGTTCACTCCATAGTGTTGCTTATTGTACATTTGTTGATTGCTTGGAGTTGTAGGGAGTGGTGTAGCTGAATTTGAGCTCCTATGTATCTAGCCTTGGGTGTGTGCGGGTATTATGATGTCGTGTGTTTGTATCGAGTTGTTTCTTGATCGTTGCTTTACCTGTAAAGCGGGCGAAAGCCTTTTTTTTGGTAAAAGGGAACGTGAAGAAAAAACCGTGCTTCCGGCTTCTGTATTTTCCTCTTTTTTTCATTATTCTTTTTTTTGTTGTCAGTTTTTCCGGTTTCATTCTTTTATCTTTTTTGTTTTATTTTTGTTTTTTCTTTGGTTTTAGTTTTTTTGTGTAATTTTTTTGTTGAAACCTTTTAACACGGGTTCTAGTTTCGTAGATCTCCGGGCGAAAAATTCAACGGTGAAAACCGTTCGGAATTTAGATGCACGGTTCAAGAGATAAAACCACTCTCGAGTTGTCACAAGTGATGCGAATGCAGCGATTTCGGGAGTGACCTTTATAAGGGGTGATCCTTAACTAGTGATTTCGGGACGAAACTCATAGACGGATGGGCTGGATGTCTGGCCCAGGACTTGGAGCAGAAATCATATTGGGTGCCACCGCCACAGGGGATGGCCTATCAGGAGGTGCTTCGAGGTGAGCTCGGTCATTGGGTCGCATAATATTGATGCATATGTACTACAACTATCATACTGTAAGCAAGAATCAAATGGCTTAGGACGTGCTTTGGCCAACTGGCACCTGCTGCCTCGCCACCTCGCCCTTCTACCCGACGCGTGACTGATGCCGGCTTCCTGCGTGCACGCAATATTTCCTTTTCGGTCGGGTGATAATTGCAAATATAAAATTGTACTTGCCTTCTGATTATTCAACATTTTGCCTGGCTTAAGAGTAGCTGATATTCAAACTTGCTTCTTAAAATCTTGCCCATTTCAACACGGCATGAATCACATGATCCCATATTATTAACAAACAAAAGTAGAGCCTAAGCTAAGGATGGAGGAACTTTGCATCTTTCAACCGTTTCCTTTGTAAGTATGTTGCCAGTCGTATTACGTCTGGTTGATGGTTTTGTTAATCTAAATTTATTTACTGGGAAAATATAGATGAAAAAGGTGCTTGCAAGTGCTACTGATGCTGGTTACACAGGATCAACTTCACAAGCGACTCGGTCAGCAGGTTGACAATACAGGCATTTGGCGATACAATTCACATTCATGAGAAATGTCTAACAGCTTCCGGGTGCCCCTACACCCTCATGAACAGTAAATTCATATAAAATTGAAAAAAATTCAAAAACTTTCAGGTGCGTGCGGGACCCCACATCTCGTCGGCGTTTGGCATCGTCTCTTCGCGGTGGCTTTCACGGTTGAGAGCTCCGTTTACTCCATAGTGTTGCTTATTGTAAATTTGTTGATTGCTTGGAGTTGTAGGGAGTGGTGTAGCTGAATTTGAGCTCCTATGTATCTAGCCTTGGGTGTGTGCGGGTATTATGATGTCATGTGTTTGTATCGGGTTGTTTCTTGATCGTTGCTTTACCTGTAAAGCATGCGAAAGCCTTTTTTTTGGTAAAAGGGATCATGAAGAAAAAATCGTGCTTGCGGCTTCTGTATTTTCTTCTTTTTCATCATTCTTTCTTTGGTTGTCAGTTTTTCCGGTTTTCGTTCTTTTATCTTTGTTGTATTATTTTTTTGGTTTTTTCTTCGGTTTTAGTTTTTTTGTGTAATTTTTTTCTTTGAAACCTTTTAACATGCGATCTAGTTTCGTAGATCTCCGGGCGAAAAATTCAACGGTGAAAACCGTTCGGGATTTAGATGAACGGTTCAAGAGATAAAACCACTCTCGAGTTGTCACAAGTGATGCAAATGCAGTGATTTTACGAGTGACCTTTGTAAGGGGTGATCCTTGGCATTTCCTATTTGGCCCTATTTGGCGCCACATGCGCCAGTTAACATGCATTTTTGTTAACCGGCGCCCGTGGCGTTCATAAATGGGCTGGCCCATCTAGGTGCCGGTTGACAACTTGTTTTTTGAAAATTCTATGAACTTTTTTTAAAATTTCAAAAAAAAAATTCAGATTGATGAACTTTTTGAAATATCGAAGAACCTTTTTTAGATTTATGAACTTTTTTTCAGTTCAATGAACTTTTTTCTAAAAATACATGAACTTTCTATGAACTTTTTTCAAATTTAATGAACTTTCTAAAAAATTAATGAACTTTTGCTAAATTGGATGAACTTTTTTTCAATTTGAATGAACTTTTTTTCAAATTGATGAACTTTTTTCGAAATTGGTGAACCTTTTTTAACGATATGAACTTTTTTTCAAATGATGAACCTTTTTTCTTTAAATCTGTAAACCTTTTTTATTTTACATTTTTATTTTCGTAACGGAAAATAGAAAAAATGCGGCAGTACGCTAGTGGGCCGGCCCATGCTAGCAGCGCTGCAGGCGCCGGATCGTTAACGGGCGCCTGCAGCGCTGCATAGGAGCTCCCGTGATCCTTAAACTAGTGATTTCGGGACGAAACTCATAGACGGATGGGCTGGACGTTTGGCCCAGGACTTGGAGCATAAATCACATTGGGTGCCACCGCCACAGGGGATGGCCTATCAGCATGAGGTGCTTCGAGGTGACGCTAGGTCATTGGGTCGCATAATATGATGCATATTTACTAGCTACTAGTAGAACGCCCGTGCGTTGCTACGGGCTTTTGAAACTGAATTACGATGTTAATAGCGGATTCTATGGCCATGTGTTGCTAAGGGCTTTTGAAAAGAAGTTAAGATGCTAATGATGGAGCTAGCTAAAATAACCGAGAACAATGTCATCTCAGCTAACACGACAATCAGCTAACACACTTCATACTCTCAAATCCTCCACAAATGTCCACAGACGCGCCCGGTCGATGACCGAACAAGAGAGAAGGAAAAAAGGTGACCCAACCACACCCCTCATACCATCCCTAATGTCCTATACGTCCGGGTTGTCCGCAAACCCTCTATTGACACCATATATGAAGAGGATATGTGGGCTCGCGGACACGGTCCATCTTTCTTTCTTTTCTTTCTTCCTCTTCATCTCCACCAATAACATGCAAGTGAGGGAGAAAATGTGAAACATGACTGCATGCACAGACAAAAAATGGCTCAGAACGGATACAATCAGACACTGACCAGGCGCATCCATGGATGTCTAGGGGGCGGATTTGGTAAATCCAGCTATAGATGATCTCTTCTTGACAACTAAATAAAACATGTTTTTTATTCCATAACATCATGAATACGATCCGACGGATACCTAACCCAAGTTTTATATATAACTTATTCGCACAACCCTCCTCCGCTAGCCAATGAGCGGATCCATAAGCCAAGCATCTCACCATGCCACCATGTACCCCTCCCTTGATCGCATGTACTTCTTTACCTCAGCGATAGGGCTATAGATTGAACTATCAATTTCTGAGCTTCTTAACTTAGAAGCCACCGTTTCTTGAGTCCGTCTTCAGGATAAGCTTTGCCACTTCCAGTTCACGTGTAAGCTAAGCAGCCCATCGACACGTCTAGAGTTAAGCAAATTCAGGGTCCATGGTGAAGGAGAAAAAATGGCATGTGCCCCCGCCCGGAAAAAATATTTTTGAACCAACCAGTAGTTAAATGGTTAGGATAGTGGTGGTACCGACCATATGTGAGTGCATGTGTGTACTGATGGCGTGCATACTTCTAGCCATATTTCTTTAAACTTTTATCAAGACACAGAAATTCAAATACAAACACATCAAAAAAATCTGGAGTTCGTGGGCTTTTCTCATTCCCCGACGGTCGGTTTTTCACGGGGAGTACTAATGCACACTTTCTAATATCTCAACGATCCAACCTTGTAGACATGAGACTGTCCAAAAAACGTATTTTTTTTACCATTATCACTTAGTTACCTGGAAAAAGATGCCATCTTTTTTTTACAGAATTATGGAATGATTTTTTAAACACTTAATTATACTATTTTCATTATGAATAATGCATTTGCATGTCAAGTCATACAAGTTCGATTGCACACCCGCGAAACATCCAATGAATTCTCAAGATTCAGTTACACACCAATCTTGACAGGACCCTAAAATAATCAAAGAGATGTCATGCTTGTTTTGACATAAGCTCACTGGTTGTTGGCCCACATAAACTGGCAACATTCAAATACACCAGACGACCTTCCATTATGGAAATCTGGTAGTAGAGGTGAACATATACAAGGCTATAAATCAAAACGAACAAATCGACTATGATACAAATAAAATATAAGAAGCTGGAAACACTCACTGCTAGGAAACTGTACAGTGCTACCCATCTTCAAGTTGTTCCCCCTCCCTGCATCCCCACACCACCTCCATTTGTTCATGTTAATTACGGCACAAGGTGGATGGATCGATGCAAGTGTTCACATACACCGTCATGCATCAATTGGAGATCGGGAATAGAATGGAGTATAACAAAATAAAGATTGTGAGAGAAACTAATTAGATGGGTTTTATGTTTCATGAATGTGCCATGTCCAACTAACATGTTTATTCCATTTTTTCCATCATTTCATTTTCATATGGCGACCAAGATGTTTTTGCTTATCCGTGCCACATATTTTTCCATCCCCACCCTCGAACAAAAAATTATCTCTTTTTTCATCATTTATCTTCGTGTGCCGCTTTGTTTTTCATTATGCTCGTCAAACAAGAATTGCCTTGCCATATACCCTTACATATTCTTGCAAGTGGAATAGTTATGGTACCATATCAACGTAAGTTAACCATTTCCAATTCTAAACACCCGTGGAAGAACTTTCGCCTACAAGAAACGCCAAACTAATTAAATAAAAAAATACCATACCATATTCGAACGCATAAGAATTACCTGTTAGGCTAAAATTACAGAGAGCATAACTTCTCCCTCGATTCCAAGTTAATTGAAATCCAAAGCAAAACAAAACTATGTATAATGCCCAGATTTGCTACTTAAGACCTATATATGCTGACAAAGAAAATATCATTCTTTGTGCTCTATTTATTACATATAGAATAGTAGAAAAAATATTTGATTCAGAATTAACTTGGTTCAGAATTACAAGATCTTACACAAAGTAAATATCATTCTTTGTGTAATCAAACTATTTGATTCAGAATTACAAGATCATAGGCATTTAATTACAGAACCAACCTGGTTGTGTTGACTATTACTCCCTCCGTACAAAAATACAAAACATTTTTTCAATTCAATTGAACTGAAAAAAACGTCTTATAGTTTGGTACAGAGGAGTATATCTGATCACTTTTGCAACCAAGATCTTCCTGATATACTTTTGCAACCAAGATCTTCCAGATATAAGCACGCACACTTTAAACCAGATCCGCACACCAAATGAAACAACCATTTCTCCCTTTTTCATTCTTCTAGAAATCCAGCAATGGAATTATGATATAAACTGCTCTGTTACCTTTAGATATAGGGTCCTCCTTGAATTAACTACAAAAGAACGACAAGAGAAAATAATTAGATTCTTAGTACATGTCATCTCCAAACCTGCATAAAGCATGAAAATTATTAATTGTACCCAAGAAAAATGTGGGAACATCCTGAATAGTAAACTAAGTAGTAATTAACTATAAATCTAACACCTGGAAGGGTTCTGGTTATATAAAAAGTTACACTCTTATACAATGAGAGCAGATGGGAGCGGGTTTCACATTACATATTTCAGTAGCACGAGAATTATGCAACAAAAATTGAAACTCTTAAGTAGGTAACTGGGCATAGAGTGCATGAAATAAGAAAGACACATGGCCTTCATTAGTATTCATATATTTTGTGTGTATTCGTTGCATATGAATTGGGTATATTATTTCGGGCTCTGAGATAAAAACCTATTAAGGATAATTCATAAGGACGAAAACGAAATGTCATAAATTACTGTTTAGGATATGCAACTTACGACAGAGAATTATTTCAACTACCAAGTTTGGTTCCAGTTCCATCCTGCAGCACGAGAAGAGGCAAACAAAAATTGTGTATCAGTAACCATGTGAGAGAGTAGGTATACTTTTTTAAGATTAAACATTATAACAATAACAGCAATGACTTCTAATGCATTCCACATTTCTTGTGCTGACAATTGATCTGTGCTTATTCCCAATAACACATTCTAGTTAACAAACTGATCTAATTAGTTGAACATGTGTCCCCTTTGCACACAATCAGAAATTCACAATATAGTAAAACCGCAGCAGGCAACACCACGTTAACAAACAGCTGATTTGATTTTGAATCATCTCTACTGAAAATACCATGCAGGTATGCACCAGGTCATAAGCCAATCTTCCTACTGTAAACAAACGACTCCTCCTCCCTGGGCCTCCTGCTCCTCATGTGTGAGGCCGTGCAGCTCATCGAGCTCTTCTCCTGCACATACAGTTTAAGCTTCAGTTCAGTTCAGCTTCAGAAGCAGCAAGAGACAACATGTCGAGTTCACATGTGCAGAGTACATACAAGTGGGTACAGGCTCTTGGGGATCTTGTTCGGACGAGGAAGAGGGCGGCCCCTGTTGAGTATCTCTATCCTCCTTTCACCACAAAGCAAAACTCCAAAAGACACAGAAAAAGGGAGGGACCAAAAAAATCTCACTCACTGAAGTCTCTTAGCTAATTATTAGAGAAACTAAAAAAGGCCAAAAGGAGGTGTCCATTAAAACGCTAGCAAGTACCACTATATCTAGCTCTCTTTCTCCAGGGCTGCAGAAGAGATGGGCTCCTAACAACCTTCCCCGAAACAACAAAAAACAGAGAACATGAGTAAACATGTGGACTCTGTTACGAAAAAGTATATACGTCGGCGATGGTGATCTGGTGTGAGGAGTGAGCTTTTCCAGTGCTCGGCTAACAAATATTATAGAACTTTTTATCATTTCAAGCATCAGTTCTATTAGAATTCCCGTGTACATATAGAACAATTTCTAACTGTTATTCACCCACATGTTTACCAGAATGTAAAAGAGATAAAAAAGAACTCTTAGAGCTAAAATGAGCTCCAATAATCTAGGCAGTACGCACTTCCGAATTTATTGGTGACTGGAGTATCAGTGATATACTCTTAAAAGGTGCGTACTTTAGTCTAGCATATCAAACATCATCTGCCTCCTAAACATTTAAAAGCAAGTAAAATTTAAGTTTGGGTGCATGGTCTGATTACCTCAGATCCCCCACAATGATTCAGTGCATAACCAAGCCCATGTCTGATTTGATAAATCTTCTACAATTTCTTATCCTTGTTAACTGTGCCTGCCTTGCAACTCTGAATCTTCAACTACAACAACAATCAAAGCTTTGTCCTCAAATTGTTTTCAGTAATTACTGCAGAAATATCAGATGATGAGGCTTGTGCATAACCACTAAATACACAATAAGAAACAGGCCAAAGAAAGCCACCTAGGAGTATGGCAGGATGAACACCTAATTTCACTGGAGCTGGTGCTCAGAACTTGATGAACAGAGACACCACAATGCAGGTCGCAACTCGAAAGAATTGTCTTATGGATTTCACATGTTAAGCAAGCATACCAGAGGCATGGCTTACCTTGAATGCATCTTTGTTAGCCGGTTAGCCCTGTCATCTTCGTCCAGGCGGTTACAGCAAAAATTCCATAACTTTCACCCTGTTCCAATCAACGATAAACAAAGAGAAGATAAGTGTCCAACAGAAATTTTCTAAAGAAATATTTCCAATAGAAAATTGAAAGGAAGTTAGATGTAGACTCACATGTCGTGCGACGTTTCGGTAATGCACACACACACACACAAAACTTGTTGTGTTCCATTCTCGCACCGTCAATGTCCTCTCTCACTAAGATTTTTGAACACCTGGTCAGCAACCAAGGTGAGCAACCTAAACCATATGGTGTAACCTGGTTCCTTTTTAACATTTAGACATCGATACATACCTCAGCAATTGTGTATTGGAAGAGGTTGACCTCTTTACCCTGTGAATGAAAGCAAGTGAACAACCAAGATTAGGAAATACAAGAACAGATTGTGCTGTAAAAAATACCGAAAGTTGCTTCACCTCTGAATGATCCAGTAACAATACTAACAAAATTTGTAACTGAACTTGCCTGAATTATGCATCAACATTATTCAGTCCATGCTAAAGTTTGAGATTTCTGCAGTTTTATCTTGACTGAATTACTCCAGTAAGTTGCAGCAAGCATAACATGGAGCATAACTCCAGTAAGTTGCAGTTTTATCTTATCTGTATTACTCCAGTACCTTCCATGGCGACCCAGGAAGTAGCAGAGCAGTGTTCTTCCCTCCTTGTGGCCTGCGCGCATGATGCATCAGGGAGGGCAGCAGCCTGCATGTCCATAGCTGCTGGTGTTGGTGGCCCTTCCATGGCGTCGCCCTGTGTCATGGAGAAGGGGGTCAGAGGAGGGGGGGGAGAGAAGAGACGTGGGTGGGTCAGAGAGAGAGAAGTGGAGGGATTCGTACCCATGGATCCATGGCTGCCTGAGCTTGCTGGCTAGGGATTCGGGTCCTCCGCCGCTGCGGCTGCGTGGTCGTGGAGGAGGACAGCGATGTGAGGTGAGGAAGAAGGCCCGCTCCTCTACTCCGGCGCGCTCCACATCAAGCGCCGCTGCAAAGCCGGCGTCGACGCACGCGGATCCAGGGAGGTTGGGGGTCGGGCGGCGCCGGGAGTGAGGGAGGAGGTGGGGGCGGGGCGGCGCCGGGAGTGAGGGAGAAGATGGGGGGTCGGGAGGCGCCGGGAGTGAGGGAGAAGGTGGGGGCGGGGCGAGCCAGGATCGGGGAAGGAGATGGGGGGTGGCCGACGCCGGGAGCCGGGGAGGAGGTCGGGGGCTGGCGGCGAAGGAATCTGGAGGGCCGACTCGCTCGCGCGTGCGTGTCGTGGAATTTTTTTCGTGGGTTTTTCTTCGTAGGTGGGAGCATGACGAAAATAAAACGGAGGTGCGAGGATGATGAAAATAAACCAGCGAAAATAAACCGCGCAGACTATTCACCAACTGCTCCATTAGGAGTAGAGATTAGAGATTATTTGTTTCCTGAAAATCTATTATTTATTTCCTAAAGCAAATTGCATTAATGAGAGAGATCCGTTGATTTGGCTAAGGTAGGAAAGAATCTATTATTTGTTTGCTAAAGCAAATTGCATTAATGGGAGAGATCCGTTGATTTGGCTAAGGTAGAAAAGAATTTATTATTTGTTTGCTAAAGCAAATTGCATTAATGGGAGAGATCCGTTGATTTGGCTAAGGTAGGAAAGAATCTATTATTTGTTTCCTAAAGAAAATTGTATTAATGAAAGAGATTTGTTGATTTGGCTAAGGTAGGCGGTTTTTGCGGTTCGTGGCTGCTCAGTGTGAGGTGGGACGAGGTACCAAAAAAACCATGGGAGGTGGGACGAAAAAAAACCTGAGAGGTGGGAGTTGTCCCTGGTTAACCTACGAAATTTCGTAGATTTTTTTAGAACGAAAAAAACCAGCGGAGGTGGGATGAAAATTGACCGGCGGAGACTACCAACTGCTCCATTAGGAGTAGAGATCATACTGTAAGCAAGAATCAAATGGCTTAGGACATGTTTGGCCGACTGGCACCTGCTGCCTTGTCACCTCGCCCTTCTGCCCGACGCGTGACTGATTCCGGCTTCCTGCATGCACGCAATATTTCCTTTTTCGGTCGGATGATAATTGCAAATATAAAATTGCACTTGCCTTTTGATTATTCAACATTTTGCCTGGCTTAAAAGTAGCTGATGTTCAAACTTGCTTCTTAAAATCTTGCCCATTTCAACACGGCATGAATCACATGATCCCATATTATTAACAAACAAAAATAGAGCCTAAGCTAAGGATGGAAGAACTTTGCATGTTTCAACCATTTCCTTTGTAAGTATGTTGCCAGTTGTATTACGGCCGGTTGATGGCTTCTAATTTAAATTTATTTACTGGGAAAATATACATGAAAAAGGTGCTTGCAAGTGCTACTAATGCTTGCTACACAGGATCAACTTCACAAGCGACTCGGTCAGCAGGTTGACAATACAGGCATATGGCGATACAATTCACATTAGTCATGAGAAATGTCTAACAGCTCCCGGGTGCCCCTGCACCCTCATGAACAGTAAATTCATATAAAATTGAAAAAAATCAAAAACTTTCAGGGATCAAAGATTATCAAAGGTTTGATGTTTATGTAAAGTTTCAGCAACAAATAACCTTTGTGGAGCCCTCATGAAAAAAAATCACTGCTAAAAAATGTACATAAACTTTGAACAATGATTCTGTTTTTTTATTTGAGTGCTCTTTGAATGATAATTTTAGCTAAAACTTTGCAACATCATCAAAAGTTTCATGATGTTCGATGTCCCAAAGTTTCAGATTTTTTTGAATTATTTTAAATTTACTATTCATAGAGGGTGTAGGGGCACCCGGGTGCTGAAAATCCTATCTCGTTAGTCATAGCGAAACTCTTGCTCAAGAAATTCCAGTAAGTCTGTTCCCTCCTTCCGTTCGTGCCACAACGGATAGCACCAATATGGCTTAGGCACAGGCCACCTGTTAAGGCGAAATCATAAATATGTTCATGAAACATGCCTTATCTGAATCAAGGTCCCACTGAATGCATAACAAATCAAAAATACCTGTTTGGGCTAGGAGCTGTTGTAATATTGTCAGCAGTCCTACACATAAACCAAAAAGTACATAAGTTTTAAAATATTCAAGAATGTCTCAGAATCATATAAGGTTGACCAGTTCATAGCATCATGCGAAATGGATAAATGCAAAATCAAGTTGAGACTTACAAATTGGCATGTGTTCAGACCAGTGAAAAAACAGCAGGCTATAGCGCCACTAATAGCACGCTAGTGTTCTGAGCAATGTGTACATTGTCTCGCTAATAGCGTATTTTAAGGCCACGCTATTTTGTCATAGCATGATATTTTCTTCATTGGTTCAGACTAAAAGTAAAATAAAAAAGCAAGATAAACAAACTATTAAATCAAACAGCTAGTATGAATTCTAGGTTGAATTAATTAGTGCTATGCAAATGATACTGTAATATGACGCATATTTACACTACCAGGAAAAGCCTTATAGGTGGCCTCCAATTAGTGACGGACGTGTCCAGGAACCCGCCACAACTATTTTGGAAATGTTCCAGTGATGGATATAAATAAATGCACATCACTGATATTCCCTCACCAGTGGCGGGCAAAAGTTACGACCTGCCAATAGTAATATCTTCCAAATATGCTCACGGGCTAAAAAACCAGTGGCGGGCACGGTCTAACTGCCCGCCACTGATTCGTGACAAATCAGTGGTGCGAAAATAGTTCTTTATCACAAATACTGCAGTTCGACGAATGGATCCCCACACCGGAACATTATCCCAAGAGAAAGCCAACTACATCAACCCTGGCGTCGAGATGGACGCCCCTGACATAGAGATGGCCACCCCTGACGTAGAGATGGGCGACGACCAACAGGAAGAACCTACCACCGCGCAAGGGGAAACGAGCCACATGGACGGTACTTCATCTAGCACCGCCACCACAAACAAGAACAAGCGAAAGCCTAGGAATCTGAACATCCTTCATGAAGGTATCATTTCAATCACCGAAGTGAGCCCAAAAGGCGAGCCCGTCAGCCCAGCTGACTCAGCAAGAACGTACAACAATGCTCAATTGCATCTTGCGAAACAACGTCTTGGGTGTGTTACACCGTAGTTATGGATTTTCGTCTGAGTACTAACAAAAAGCGAAAGAGTATGCCCTCTCAGGACGGCCAAAGATTTTTAGGGACTAAAAGAGAAAGGCCAATTGCACTCTGAAGGGTAACGACTCGAGACCGTTAAGTGGCTGAATCCCACTATGGATCCCCACAAATGGACGAAGTTCCGTGAATCCTCCGAAAGCGAGTCAAGCAAGGAGATCAGCGATCATTTACCTCCACCGCTGCGAGAGGCCCACGCCTTCGGCACCGTCGCGGTCGTCGTCCGGACACGGCAGCGGGGCATACCAGGCCACCCCTGGCCCGGCTAGGCCCGAAACGGGCCTGTTAAGCCCCGCCGGCCACAATGCAGCAGGCTGGCGTCAGCGCCGCCAGCACCCAGCCGCTCATCGCCGCTCCCTCACCTCTCGCGAGTCACACCACAGACCCGCCCAGGCCCAGATCTGGGCTGAGCGCCGCCGCCAGGTCGCACAGCTATGCCACCCCGCCGCCAATGACGGCGCTGCCGCCCAGCCGCCCGCCCGTGCCGCGTCGGGGAACCCCGCCGCCAGCCAGACCGCCGCCGCCTAGGAGCACCCCCCGGTGCAGCTCCGCCCCGCGCCGGAGAGCCACCGGGAGGAGAAGGTCAGGGGGCACCGCCACCAGCGTCCCCGGGGCCAGGCCGGCCGCGGGTGCCAGCGACGGCGGCGGGGAGAAAGGGGAGAAAGGGGAGAGGGGGGCTAGAGGAGGAGGAGGTCGCCGCGCGGCCGGTCGCGAGAGGAGGGGAGAGGGGGGGTCTCAGGAAGGTTTTTCAAGTTTTCTGATTCAAGAGTCCCCAAAAATCAATTATAGAAGAATAAAATGATAGCACATATCTTGTGGAGGCAACTGTACTTCACTCAAGCCTGAATATTATGCACATGAAAAAAAACTTGCATGCTACACAAAAACCAACATAATTATAGAAAACATACCCTTCTGCATCAAAATTCTCCAAGAGTTTCACAACTGTATCCCGTGGTGTATAGGGAGTTTCTTCCAAGCCATAGAAGTTCATCCCAATAAAGTTCCCATTAGAATCTATAAGAGGGCCTCCAATCCCAGCCTAGCACAAGACAAACGTTACCAGTAGAAAAAACATGATACTTGTAAGCTGTCAGATATGCTGATGGATTAAATTAAACATACTTCCACCATGAAAATAAAATATAGTAGAAACTAACACATCGTACCTTTGTGATTTGACAAGTGGAGATCCTAAGATCTTTACAGTCGAGTTCACTTTCTTTGTTGATCGCTACCCCACTTGCAGCCATTAATTTTCCTGATTCATAGACACGCCCTATGGCTAATACCTCCGAATGAGTGCCCAGTTTTCACCTTATTGTCAATAATTGTTGTACGTGTACAGCGAAATTTATTTATAATGATGATGGCGACATTATAATGCAGATCATAATGTTGCAACATCCCTGGGACATGTCGTTTATCTGGAAGGAGCACTTCAATCTGCAATTAACGATATATGGTGAGAGTAAAGCAGTATTCAAATGAACAAGAAAAGGGTATTTAAACATTTATTAGAAGAGTAATAACCTTTAAGTTATCAGCAACCTTGCTTTCATCTTCATTACTTCTAATCAAATTTCCCGAGGTCAGAACTCTTGTGGTGAACCCATTGCAGTCTATGAATACACCTGTGCAAGCAAAAAGCCTCGCTTCTCCTACGAAAGTTAATAATTAAGAACATCAGTTAGTGATGAAACAGAAGAAAAATATACCGAAAAATAATGAGCTTACAATCAGTACGATTACCTCTGAATGAAGCGAGTGCGACAACAACTCGAGACATACTTGAAGCTACTCTTTTCTTGACTTTGTTCCAGATATCTTCACTAAATTCCTCCTCAAAACTATAACGCAGACGCTTGCCATCTGGTCATAGAAACATGGGACAATAGTTAAGGGGGTGCTAAAAATAGTAGTCAAATGTGCAAAAAAATAGAGTAATCAGTAAAAGAAAAAGAAATAACTTGCCGTCCTCCAAAACTGGTAAGGGGTAACCACGAGACCTAAACTTATCTCTTCTAGCATCCAAGGATACTGCACAACATGGTAAAATGATTGGTGACCAATGTGTTAATAATGATAAAGGAAACTGAAAGCAATGACTCACCGAAACCCCAGTCATACGGCCACCGACGAATAGAAGGCAGACTCTCAAGTATTGTATCCTCGACTCCTATTGCCACAGGGTGAAGCAATTAGTGACCATGCGTGACCAATGATCAACATGTAACATTAGAAGTGACCCAACCTGAATTTAGTTCTGGGTCACATATAGTACATATGGAAGGTTCCTGCTTTTTATTTTTCATCTCCTGCCTTGAGCTGCCTAAATGGAAAAGACGAAACAAGGAATAAGCATAACATAGAACGCCGAAAAGCACTATGAAGGTCAGGTGTGTATTCTCACAAACTCACATAGCATATCCATATACTTAGTATGAACTAAATAGCACAGCCTACAATATGATAGTATCATAATAAGTATAAGCTTAAAACTAAAGATGTGTACTGCTGGTAAGGATTATACAGATGATCATCGAAAATAACATTGATGATGATGAATTGGCTGACAGTGCATAATTTAACTGTTTTTAAGGAGTGAGTCTATTTTCCTTGCCTTCTAAATCGGACTTGTGAGATTCAGGAGATAGTCGTGCCTTGCTTGCGCCTCTTTCAGTTTTACTACCTCTTTTCTTACTTGTATCCCTGCAGCAAAATGCAATATACTCATGAGTAAATCCACAAGAGTAAAACATAGATCATAGGTATGCATCACTACCAAAAAACTATAAAACTGAAGTGCCAAACAGTGGCAAGATGGAAAAAATAGGAATTGAACCCAGATGGTACTAAAAATTTCAACAACAGAGAAAATGGTGAAAATACTATATCAATACTAAAGGAACCTTGACTACTTCCCATTTAAACAAGTATAATAGGTTCAACATGGACACCAGATTCCTAATCGAGTACACAACAACTGTAAGACGGGCTTGACAAGACTGGTGATATATATGGATGCAAGTGTTAAGGTAACTCTGCTACTTGTTCAGTTCACATGGAGCAAATAACCAATTTGTTATAAAGGCAAATGCTCTCAAATGAAGATCACCTACCAAATGCCATTATAAGCTACAAAAGCATCAAAACAGCTAATAAGCCATCATATTGGCGCAGACACACACATTTCAAAATTGTTTGACATTCAACATGGTTTCTAGTACAGTTATGTATGAAGTTTGAATTTGTTTCCGCCAAACATCGGCTGTTGATGTGCAATATTATTGTTCAGTACTTCACTTCCTATGTTTGTTGATGTGTAGTCAGCTCCCTGGAAACTCCAGCATGAACAATAAGTTCGCAACAAGCAAACGAGATGTCCTACGGTTATCCAGATATTGCTTTGGTTAGACTACGCCTGCTGTTATCCAGCATAGAATGCGACTAGAGGTGACAGTTATAGCAAATTAACCAAAAGAGTGTATGATGCAAATTTATCTACCTCATAAAGAGCAAGAGACCACTATTATACCAAGTGCAATCTAGATTGAATGCATACAAACTAGTAAGCTCGAATAGGGAAGGACAAAGAAGCATATATAAGCCAATCAGAGATTCCGTGTCGCATGAGTGTAGAAGACATACCAGCACGGGGGTGTTCTCCTAAAATTCATCAGAAGTTCAAGAATTTTATTCCTTGGTAGGAACGGAGTCTCTTCCTTAGAATAAAAGTTCATCCCGACAAAGTCACCATTAAAATCAACAAGGGGCCCTCCAACTCCAGTCTAGCAAAAGAATAAAGTGACGCTGAGGCAAGCACACAAATTTAGTGATCCTGAACAAAGTTTGCATTACTGAAAATAGGGATACTTTTAGTGCCCCCAAAAGATATAGTTCAGTGCATATGTTGGTAGCCACTGATAATATGACATTATTAATTTATTTCATGCAGAAAAGTAAAGAGAGAAATGAACTGTGCACCATAGTGATTTCACATGTGGAGATGGCAAGCTCCTCGCGGTAAATTCTCTTCCCATTGTCAGTCAACATCCCAGCTGTGGCCATTAATTTGCATGAGTCGAAGCAACGCCCAACAGCAACTACTTCACTATGAGGCTCAAATTGCCGCTGATGATCTAGAAATGCTGCGCGAAAAACATGGAAGGGCGCGATGCTGATAACAGCAACATTGTATTTTAAGTCATAGTAGTCCAACCATCCCATGGAAAGATGATTATTTGGAAGGCGCACTTTAATCTGCAATGATAATAAAGCACCACAACATGAATACACATCAGTTCGCAGAATGGTTACCACGATCGCAAATCAGCAAGCAACAAACAGAGCACAGGAAAATGGGCAGTACCAACCATCATATCTTGAAAGATCTTGCTATCATCATCAGTAGATCTAAGCAAACTTAACGAAGTCAAGAAACTTGTAGTAGTTGAATTGCTCTCAATAATTATGCCCGTGCACGCAAAATATACCGACTTTCCTGCACAGATCGTGATTACAATTTTTCAGTCACAAGCAACATAACTAATGATCAGGTACAAATTTGCAACCAAAGCCGACTTGTATAATCACCGTTATCTTTATGGAATGAAGCGAGCGACACAACACTGTCATCAATGTGTGCCGCGACTTCTTCGCTGAGTAGACTCCAGGCACCTCCACCGGAATCGCTTGAGGCGCCGAATTCCTCTTCGAGAGGATTGACTCGAATCATATTTTCTAATTCAGGAAGCATTATTAAACACAGCTCTGTTCGAGTGCTATAGTACAAATCGTACTTGCAGAAAAGAAAGTAGTAGCAAAATTGAAATCAATCCTCACCGCTACTTATGCGCATTTTTTTGCGTTTTTTATTCGAGCATCCAGGTTGAACATCCCCTCGCTCGATCTGCATCTTTCTAGCCTGGAGAAGAAGCAAGAAATCTGAGTCGTCATTAGGAGTACAAACATTATACGAAGTTGGTAGGCTAGATTGTTGAGTATGGATACGTTTGGACAGAGCCGCCCGCCCAGGGCCCTCTTATCTCGAAGCTAGTCGGTGGCGAGGTCGAGCCGAGAGGCGGCGACACGGGATAGAAGGGTCCGGCAACGTCGATCTGCTAGAGTAGGAGCTCGATAGATGTGGCCGGCGGTAGAGGACGTGATCAATTGCGGGGCCGCTGCGGGGCGAGAGGAAAGGCGGCGCGGGTGAAACCTAGCATTTTACTCGGAGCATCTATTTTCAGTAGGGGTGATGTAATCAATTTGTGCTTGAGTAAAATTTACATCATCAAAAAGTGAATTTTTACATCACCAAAAACCTCCAACTCGATGTAAAATACTCCCTCCGTCCCAAAATTCTTGTCTTAGATTTGGCTAAATACAGATATATCAAGTCACGTTTTAATATTAGATACATCCATACCTAAACATATCTAAGACAAGAATTTTGGGACGGAGGGAGTAGAACATTATAGTGCTCCAATAGGTGATGTAAAATAAGACAACCGCACAACTACCGCTCCACAATTTCATACATATTAGAACCAAATAACATCAAAATCATCTCAAATAAATCCTAAATCATCTAAAAAAATCTAAACCATCTCAAATAAATCATCACAGTATTCGAAGATGGTAGCCGCACCAGTCATAGAGGCCTTTCCTCCACCTCATTGACGCATGCCGGTAGGAGGCTGCCCATAATTTCAGCGAGGCAGCGCCGATGACGCCGACCGAAGCAGCGACCGCTCGGCTCGATCACGGCGGTCGCACACCTGCCCACGGTAGCTCCGGCGGCCATAAGACTACTCTAGAGGACGGCCATGAGTTCTGAGAGCCATCACAGGCACCGTCAATAGGCAAATCGGCCCAAACGCTGCACGGCAGCGGATCCAAATCGGCGCGGCGGTGGGACCTCCAGCGGCCGCCCGGGGTGATGGGGGTGGGGCGGCGAGGTCATGGCGAACCCAGGGGAGGATGGACGAGCGATGGCCGCAGCCTTGCCAGTCGAAATCGCCGGCGGCGGTGGTCGGGTGGAGGAGCGGGCGCGCGACAATTGGGGTTGCACTCGTTTTGCTCGAGAGGCCCAAGTGATGCAATTTTACAACACGGAGAAAATTCGAGTAAAAATTTTTACATCTACATTATGTGTTGTAGCATCATTTTTCTGCCTTTGTGATGTAAAAATCAGTTATTTTTACATCTACATTATCTATTAAAGATGCCCTCAATCGTTGAAATTTACCTGACATATAAGTAAGACCCAATCCCCCGTACGGATCTTTTTTTTTCTCCGAATCTGGAGCACAAATGCACCCACAAAAACAGTGCACTCTGAAAAATACTAAAAAATATATTTGAAAAACTGTTTTTTATGAACATCAACAGTTTCTCAAACACCCTGGAAAATACTGTCATGGAAAGACATCTGTAGAGATGTGTGCAGAAAAAAAGTGCTCCAAAATGCGTCTTTTGATCATCGATTTTTGTATTTTGTACATGCCTCCACGGATGTCATTTCAAGGTGCAATTTTGCAGGATGTTAGAAATTTTGTTGACGTTCATCCACAAAAAGTACAGATTTTTCTGATTTTATTAACTTTTTTTTTAGAATCTACTGTTCCTGTTCATGCAGATGTGATTGAGCTCAGAGCAGATTATCCTTGTCCTTTTTTCTCATTCCTCTCGAGGTTTTTTTTTTTTGCCTCCGGGGAAATTATAAGGATACACGTGTAGTTCTGTGAAGTATGATTGCATATATCAATTTCAAGGTATGAGATAGCTAACCGGGCTTGCTGCTTGGTAGACACGCTCTGCAGCGATGGCATTCCCATTTTTTCACCCATCAAACCAACTCTTAACAAAGCATACCGTTTTCTCTCAAAAGATCAGCCACTACTTCACCGGTAAAAGCAAACTCTTGACATTGCCACTAGCAAACCGTACCAACAAGATGAAGAGTTTCCATGCTGACATGCCCAATTCGGGCACTATATTGATACCCTAATATGACCGGACTTAGACACCTAAATTGAGTTGTATTAAACCCTTAATTGACCTCTAGTCAACCCTATCAAACCTTAGTCGACACCCAATTCGAGCAATATGAAAACCTAAATCGGACCCTAAACCAAACCTTAGTCGACACACACTACTGTTGGAGAACGTTGCAGAAAATAAAAAATTTCTACGCTTCACCAAAATCAATCTATGGAGTCATCTAGCAACGAGAGAGAGGAGCGCATCTACATACCCTTGTAGATCGTGAGCGGAAGCGTTCAAGAGAACGGGGATGATGGAGTCGTACTCGCCGTGATCCAAATCACCAATGACCAAGTGCCGAACGGACGACACCTCCGCTTTCAACACACGTATGGTTGGGGAAGACGTCTCCTCCTTCTTGATCCAGCAAGAGGGAAGGAGAGGTTGATGGAGATCCAGCAGCACGACGGCGTGGTGGTGGATGCTGCGAGGATCTCGGCAGGGCTTCGCCAAGCTCAGCGAGAGAGAGAGGTGTTACGGGAGGGAGAGGGAGGCGCCAGGGGATAGGGTGTGGATGCCCTCCCTCCCCCCTCTTTATATAGGCCCCTAGGGGGGGCGCCGGCCCTAGGAGATGCATCTCCAAGGGGGGCGGCGGCCAAGGGGGGTGGCTTGCCCCCCAAGCCAAGTGGGGCGCCCCCACCCCTAGGGTTTCCCAACCCTAGGCGCAGGGGAGGCCCAAGGGGGGCGCACCAGGCCACCAAGGGCTGGTTCCCCTCCCACTTCAGCCCATGGGGCCCTCCGGGATAGGTGGCCCCACCCGGTGGACCTCCGGGACCCTTACGGTGGTCCTGGTACAATACCGATTAACCCCACAACTTTCCCGATGGCCGAAACTCGACTTCCTATATATAAATCTTTACCTCCGGACCAATCCGGAACTCCTCGTGACGTCCGGGATCTCATTCGGGACTCCGAACAACTTTCGGGTTACTGCATACTAATATCTCTACAACCCTAGCGTCACCGAACCTTAAGTGTGTAGACCCTACGGGTTCGGGAGACATGCAGACATGACCGAGACGACTCTCCGGTCAATAACCAACAGCGGGATCTGGATACCCATGTTGGCTCCCACATGCTCCTCGATGATCTCATCAGATGAACCACGATGTCGAGGATTCAAGTAATCCCGTATACAATTCCCTTTGTCAATCGGTAAGTTACTTACCCGAGATTCGATCGTCGGTATCCCAATACCTCGTTAATCTCGTTACCGGCAAGTCACTTTACTCGTACCGTAATGCATGATCCCGTGACCAAACACTTGGTCACATTGAGCTCATTATGATGATGCATTACCGAGTGGGCCCAGAGATACCTCTCCGTCATACGGAGTGACAAATCCCAGTCTCGATTCGTGCCAATCCAACAGACACTTTCGGAGATACCCGTAGTGCACCTTTATAGCCACCCAGTTACGTTGTGACGTTTGGCACACCCAAAGCACTCCTACGGCATCCGGGAGTTACACGATCTCATGGTCTAAGGAAATGATACTTAACATTGGAAAAGCTTTAGCAAACGAACTACACGATCTTGTGCTAGGCTTAGGATTGGGTCTTGTCCATCACATCATTCTCCTAATGATGTGATCCCGTTATCAATGACATCTAATGTCCATAGTCAGGAAACCATGACTATTTGTTGATCAACGAGCTAGTCAAACTAGAGGCTCAGTAGGGACATGTTGTGGTCTATGTATGCACACATGTATTACGATTTCCGGATGAACAATAGACAATTATCATGAACAAGGAAATATAATAATAATCATTTTATTATTGCCTCTAAGGCATATTTCCAACAGTCTCCCACTTGCACTAGAGTCAATAATCTAGTTACATTGTGATGAATCGAACACCCATAGAGTTCTGGTGTTGATCATGTTTTGCTCGCGGAAGAGGTTTAGTCAACGGATCTGCGACATTCATATCCGTGTGCACTTTACAAATATGTATGTCTCCATCCTGAACATTTTCACGAATGGAGTTGAAGCGACGCTTGATGTGCCTGGTCTTCTTGTGAAACCTGGGCTCCTTGGCAAGTGCAATAGCTCCAGTGTTGTCACAAAAGAGAGCGATTGGCCCAGACGCATTGGGTATGACTCCTAGGTCGGTGATGAACTCCTTCATCCAGATTGCTTCATGCGCTGCCTCTGAGGCTGCC
This sequence comes from Triticum urartu, assembly GCF_003073215.2. NCBI lineage: Eukaryota > Viridiplantae > Streptophyta > Magnoliopsida > Poales > Poaceae > Triticum > Triticum urartu. The sequence goes on from NC_053024.1 coordinate 40,238,936, forward strand.
ATGTACTCCGCTTCACATGTAGATCCCGCCACGACGCTTTGCTTGCAACTGCACCAGCTTACTGCCCCACCATTCAAAATAAACACGTATCCGGTTTGTGACTTGGAGTCATCCAGATCTGCGTCGAAGCTAGCGTCGACGTAACCCTTTACGACGAGCTCTTCGTCACCTCCATAAACGAGAAACATGTCCTTAGTCCTTTTCAGGTACTTCAGGATATTCTTGACCGCTGTCCAGTGTTTCATGCCGGGATTACTTTGGTACCTTCCTACCAAACTTACGGCAAGGTTTACATCAGGTCTGGTACACAGCATGGCGTACATGATAGACCCTATGGCTGAGGCATAGGGGACGACACTCATCTTTTCTCTATCTTCTGTCGTGGTCGGACATTGAGCTGAGCTCAATTTCACACCTTGCAACACAGGCAAGAACCCTTTCTTGGACTGATCCATATTGAACTTCTTCAATATCTTATCAAGGTATGTGCTTTGTGAAAGACCTATGAGGCGTCTCGATCTATCTCTATAGATCTTGATGCCTAATATGTAAGCAGCTTCTCCAAGGTCCTTCATTGAAAAAACACTTATTCAAATAGGCCTTAATGTTGTCCAAAAGTTCTATATCATTTCCCATCAAAAATATGTCATCCACATATAATATGAGAAATGCTACAGAGCTCCCACTCACTTTCTTGTAAACGCAGGCCTCTCCATAAGTCTGCATAAACCCAAACGCTTTGATCATTTCATCAAAGCGAATGTTCCAACTCCGAGATGCTTGCACCAACCCATAGATGGAGCGTTGGAGCTTGTATACCTTGTTAGCATTCTTAGGATCGACAAAACCTTCCGGCTGCATCATATACAATTCTTCCTTAAGAAAGCCGTTGAGGAATGCCGTTTTGACGTCCATTTGCCATATCTCATAATCATAGTATGCGGCAATTGCTAACAAGATTCGGACGGACTTCAGCTTCGCTACGGGTGAGAAGGTCTCATCGTAGTCAACCCCTTGAACTTGTCGATAACCCTTAGCGACAAGTCGAGCCTTATAGATGGTAACATTACCATCCGCGTCTGGCTTCTTCTTAAAAATCCATTTATTCTCTATCGCTCGCCGATCATCGGGCAAGTCTGTCAAAGTCCATACTTTGTTTTCATACATGGATCCTATCTCGGATTGCATGGCTTCAAGCCATTTGTTGGAATCTAGGCCCGCCATTGCTTCTTCATAGTTTGAAGGTTCACCGTTGTCTAACAACATGATTTCCAGGACAGGGTTGCCGTACCACTCTGGTGTGGAACGTGTCCTTGTGGACCTACAAAGTTCAGTAGCAACTTGATCTAAAATTTCATGATCATCATCATTAACCTCCTCTCTAGTCGGTGGAGGCACCACAGAAACATTTTCTTGAGCTGCGCTACTCTCCGGTTCAAGAGGCAATACTTCATCAAGTTCCACTTTCCTCCCACTTACTTCTTTCGAGAGAAACTCTTTCTCCAGAAAGGACCCGTTCTTGGCAACAAAGATCTTACCTTCGGATCTGAGGTAGAAGGTATACCCAATTGTTTCCTTAGGGTATCCTATGAAGACGCATTTTTCCAACTTGGGTTCGAGCTTTTCAGGTTGAAGTTTCTTGACATAAGCATCGCATCCCCAAACTTTTAGAAACGATAGCTTAGGTTTCTTCCCAAACCATAATTCATACGGTGTCGTCTCAACGGATTTAGACGGTGCCCTATTTAAAGTGAATGTAGCTGTCTCTAGAGCGTATCCCCAAAATGATAGCGGTAAATCAGTGAGTGACATCATAGATCGCACTATATCCAATAGAGTGCGATTACGACATTCGGACACACCGTTACGCTGAGGTGTTCCAGGCGGCGTGAGTTGTGAAACGATTCCACATTTTCTTAAGTGCGTACCAAATTCGTGACTTAAATATTCTCCCCCACGATCTGATCGTAAGAATTTTATCTTTCGGTCACGTTGATTCTCTACCTCATTCTGAAATTCCTTGAACTTTTCAAAGGTCTCAGACTTGTGTTTCATCAAATAGACATACCCATATCTACTTAAGTCATTAGTGAGAGTGAGAACATAACGATAGCCACCGCGAGCCTCAACGCTTATTGGACCGCACACATCAGTTTGTATAATTTCCAATAAGTTGGTTGCTCGCTCTATTGTTCCGGAGAACGGAGTCTTGGTCATCTTCCCCGTGAGGCATGGTTCACACGTGTCAAATGATTCGAAATCAAGAGACTCCAAAAGTCCATCTGTATGGAGCTTCTTCATGCGTTTGACACCTATATGACCAAGGCGGCAGTGCCACAAGTATGTGGGACTATCATTATCAACCTTACATCTTTTGGTATTCACACTATGAATATGTGTAACATTACGTTCGAGATTCATTAAGAATAAACCATTCACCAGCGGGGCATGACCATAAAACATATCTCTCATATAAATAGAACAACCATTATTCTCGGATTTAAATGAGTAGCCATCTCGCATTAAACGAGATCCAGATACAGTGTTCATGCTCAAAGCTGGCACTAAATAACAATTATTGAGGTTTAAAACTAATCCCGTAGGTAAATGTAGAGGTAGCGTGCCGACGGCGATCACATCGACCTTGGAACCATTCCCGACGCGCATCGTCACCTCGTCCTTCGCCAGTCTCCGTTTATTCCGCAGCTCCTGTTTTGAGTTACAAATATGAGCAACCGCACTGGTATCAAATACCCATGAGCTACTACGAGTACTGGTAATGTACACATCAATTACATGTATATCACATATACCTTTAGTGTTGCCGGCCTTCTTGTTCGCTAAGTATTTGGGGAAGTTCCGCTTCCAGTGTCCCTTTCCCTTGCAATAAAAGCACTCAGTTTCAGGCTTGGGTCCATTCTTTGTCTTCTTCCCGGCAACTGGCTTACCGGGCGCGGCAACTCCCTTGTCGTCCTTCTTCTTACCCTTGCCTTTCTTGAACTTAGTGGTTTTATTCACCATCAACACTTGATGTTCCTTTTTGATCTCCACCTCCGCTGATTTCAACATTGAATATACCTCGGGAATGGTCTTTTCCATCCCCTGCATATTGTAGTTCATCACAAAGCTCTTGTAGCTAGGTGGGAGCGACTGAAGGATTCTGTCAATGACCGCCTCGTTGTGACGCCCCCGATTTGACCGTACACTAATCATGCACGCAAACGTGTACGATCCAGATCAGGGACTCACGGGAAGATATCACAACACAACTCTACAAATAAAATAAGTCATACAAGCATCATATTACAAGTCAGGGGCCTCGAGGGCTCGAATACAAGAGCTCGATCATAGACGAGTCAGCGGAAGCCACAATATCTGAGTATAGACATAAGTTAAACAAGTTTGCCTTAAGAAGGCTAGCACAAACAGGGATACAGATCGAAAGAGGCGCAGGCCTCCTGCCTGGGCTCCTCCTAAACTACTCCTGGTCGTCGTCAGCGGGCTGCACGTAGTAGTAGGCACCTCCTGAGTAGTAGTAATCGTCGTCGACAGTGGCGTCTGGCTCCTGGGCTCCATCGTCTGGTCACGGCAATCGGTTATAGGAAAGGGAAAAAGGGGGAGAAAAGCAACCGTGAGTACTCATCCAAAGTACTCGCAAGCAAGGAGCTACACTACATATGTATGCATTGGTATCAACTGGAATAAGGCTATCATATGTGGACTGAACTGCAGAATGCCGGAATAAGAGGGGGATAGCTAGTCCTTTCGAAGACTACGCTCCTGGTAACCTCCATCTTGCAGCATGTAGAAGAGAGTAGACTGAAGTCCTCCAAGTAGCATCGTGTAGCATAATCCTAACCGATGATCCTCCCCTCGTCGCCCTGTGAGAGAGCGATCACCGGTTGTATCTGGCACTTGGAAGGGTGTGTTTTATTAAGTATCCGGTTCTAGTTGTCATAAGGTCAAGGTACAACTCCAAGTCGTCCTGTTACCGAAGATCACGGCTATTCAAATAGATTAACTTCCCTGCAGGGGTGCACCACATAACCCAACACGCTCGATCCCATTTGGCCGGACACACTTTTCTGGGTCATGCCCGGCCTCGGAAGATCAACACGTCGCAGCCCTACCTAGGCACAACAGAGAGGTCAGCACGCCGGTCTAAATCCTATGGCGCAGGGGTCTGGGCCCATCGCCCATTGCCACCTGCACGTTGCGAGGGCGGCCGGAAGCAGACCTAGCCTAGCAGGCGTTCCAGTCCAATCCGGCGCGCGCCGCTCAGTAGCTGACGTCATGAAGGCTTCGGCTGATACCATGATGTCGAGTGCCCATAACTGTCCCCGTGTAGATGGTTAGTGCGTATAGGCCAGTGGCCAGACTCACATCAAATACCAAGATCTCGTTAAACGTGTTATCTTGAAATAACCGCGAACGCCGACCAGGGCCAGGCCCACCTCTCTCCTAGGTGGTCTCAACCTGCCCTGTCGCTTCGCCACAAAGATCCACACAGAGGGCTGTCGGGAAAGTATGTCCTTCTAGCCCCCAATTCGTGAATCAACCGCGGGTACTCCTCGAGCCAACCCGACTTTACTCATCACATGTATCATGTATAAAGTATTAGTATATACCCGTGATCACCTCCCGAGTGATCACGGCCTGATAGTATAGCATGGCAGACGGACAAGAAGGTATGGCCACTGATGGTAAACTAGCATCCTATACTAAGCATTAGGATTGTAGGTAAAGGTAACAACAATAGTAGCAAGGACAGGCTATGCATCAGGATAGGATTAACGGAAAGCAGTAACATGCATGCTACACTACTCTAATGCAAGCAGTATAGAGGAGAGTAGGCGATATCTGGTGATCAAGGGGGGGGCTTGCCTGGTTGCTCTGGCAAGAGAGAGGGGTCGTCAACACCGTAGTCGTACTAGGTAGCAGCGGCATCGGTCTCGGTGTCTAGCGAGAGAAGAGGGGGAAGAAACAATAAATATATTGCAAACAAATGCATGACATGACAAGGCGTGATGCTAGGTGTGCCCTAACGCGGTACGAGGTGGTACCGGTGAAGGGGGAAAACATCCGGGAAAGTACTCCCGGTGTTTTGCGTTTTCGGATAGATGAACTGGAGGGGGAAAGTTGTGTGTTTGCTATGCTAGGGATACGTGGCGGACGAACGGACTGCGTATCCGAGTTCGTCTCGTCGTTCTGAGCAATTTTCATGTTGAAAATAATTTAATCCAAGTTACGGATTAAAAGATATGATTTTCTAAAGATTTTATTAATTTCTGGAATTTAATTAATTATTTAAATTAATTCGAAATGGATTTATGACATCAACATGATGTCATGCTGACGTCAGCAGTTGAATGGTCAACCTGACCAGTGGGTCCCACTGATCAGTGACACATTTTAATTAAACAGTTTAATTAAACTAATCAAAATTAATTAGGGGATGGGCCCCACTGTCATACTAATTAATTAGCTAATTAACAGAAGTTAATTAGGTTAATTAATCACTAGGTTAATTAATCTTAATTGGTTAATTTAATCAGAATTAATTAAGTTAATTAATTAGTTAATTAATTAATTAATTTTTTTATTTATTATTTTATTTTATTTTTTATTTTTTTATTTATCCTCTCTTTTTAATAGACGTCCTGGGCGCTGGGGCCCGCGTGTAAGTGGCCTAGGGCCTTGCAGGCGCCGGGTTCACGGTTGCGGGTGCTCGCAACCGAGGCCATGAGAGGCGAGGGCGAGCGCGCCCGGGGCCTCGGTGGTCGGCGACGACTGGAGCAGCGCCGGGCACGCGCGCTGGCGAGACGAGGTCAAACGAGGCGCAGGCGAGCGAGGCCGAGCCGGGGTGAGGGCGCGGCGATGCGCGGGTGGCCGTCGGAGGCTTGAGGCAGAAGCAGCGGCGGCGCTCGACGCGAGAAGCGGGGCGCGCTCGTGGCGGGGCAAGGCGCCGGCCAGGGATGGGCGCAGGGGTGGATCCCGCCCAGTGCGGGGCGAGGTTGCCGGTGACGGCGGAGCCCGCCCAGGGAGGGCACAGCTATGGTGGCGGGCGCCGGGCGCCGAGACTGCGCGGGGGCATGGCACAGCGGTAGTGCCACTGCGGGGCGGAAACGGTGCGAACGCAGGGCACCGCAGTAGGGGTCGCGGGCACGGCAAGCGCAGCCCTGGAGCGAGGCAGGGCGCGGGGGCAGCGTCGCAGCACGCGTCGAGCGGCAACGGCGCGCACACAGCGCGAGGCAGCGGCGAGGCCACGGCTGGGTGGCAGAGAGGGGAAGAGGGGGCTCACGGCGGGGTGGAGGGGTGGGGGCAATGGTGCTCGGGGGGGGGGGACGGGGACGACGGCGTCAACGTAGACGGGAAGGTCCAGCGGCGTCCGGGACGGCTTCGGGCGACGGAGTCGGGGTCGAGGGCGACGGGGCGGCTGGCAGAGGTGGCGGGGCGCACACGTCCAGCGGTGCCCGCGGCGGGGCGATGCGGTTCACGCGCGAGGGCCTGCCAGGGAGTGGAGCGGGGGGAGGCGGAGAAGTTGGGGGCGGTGGAGGACGGCGACGGGCGGGATCGGGCGCGTGGGGTGCGTTCCCTCAATCCGATCTGGATCGAGGAGGAGGGGCGAAACGTGGGGGGGAGTGGTGGAGTGGTTGGATTAGGTTACGGGGGGGAGAGGATAAGGGGTAGTGGGGGAGTGGCCGGCTGGGCCAGTCGGCTGGGCCTTTGCCCAGTTGGGCTGGCCAGCTGGGCCACAGATGGCCCAGTGGGGGGGTCTGCCTCTTTTTTTTATTTCTAGTTAGATTTGTCTTTTCCTTTTATTTATTTTTCTTTCCTGTTTTAATCCATTTTAAAATTCTTAGGCACTTTATAAAAATGTGGTTATTACACCATAATTAAATAGGCAATTTATGGCACTACCCGAACATTTTTGATTTAACTTTTGAAAACTTTTATTGTTTGCCATTGTTTTGGAATTGATTTTGAATCGGTTTGAACTAACGAAAGTTTAGCAATAGTAATCAAAGATGACATGGCATCATTAGGAGAGTTTTACTATAGCTTAAATATCCGGGCGTCACACTCGTCCGGAAGGTTAATGTCCAGCTGGGACAAGCGGTTGTGCAACCCAGACATTTTGAGTATGTGCTCACTCACAGAACTATTTTCCTCCATCTTACAACTGTAGAACTTACCGGAGACTTCATATCTCTCAACCCGGGCATGAGCTTGGAAAACCATTTTCAGCTCTTCGAACATCTCATATGCTCCATGTTTCTCAAAACGCTTTTGGAGCCCCGGTTCCAAGCTGTAAAGCATGCCGCACTGAACGAGGGAGTAATCATCAGCACGCTGCTGCCAAGCGTTCATAACGTCTTGGTTTTCTGGGATGGGTGCTTCACCTAGCGGTGCTTCTAGGACATATTGTTTCCTGGCAGCTATGAGGATGATCCTCAGGTTCCGGACCCAGTCCGTATAGTTGCTGCCATCATCTTTCAGCTTGGTTTTATCTAGGAACGCGTTGAAGTTGAGGTTGACATAGCGTGGACCATTTGATCTACAAGACATATTGCAAAGTTTTAGACTATGTTCATGATAATTAAGTTCATCTAATCAAATTATTTAATGAACTCCCACTCAGATTAGACATCCCTCTAGTCATCTAAGTGATACATGATCCGAGTCAACTAGGCCGTGTCCGATCATCACGTGAGACGGGCTAGTCATCATCGGTGAACATCTCCATGTTGATCGTATCTTCCATACGACTCATGTTCGACCTTTCGGTCTCTTGTGTTTCGAGGCCATGTTTGTACATGCTAGGCTCGTCAAGTCAACCTAAGTGTATTGCGTGTGTAAATCTGGCTTACACCCGTTATATGCGAACGTTAGAACCTATCACACCCGATCATCACGTGGTGCTTCGGAACAACGAACCTTCGCAACGGTGCACAGTTAGAGGGAACACTTTCTTGAAATTGTTATGAGGGATCATCTTATTTACTACCGTCGTTCTAAGCAAATAACATGCAAAAACATGATAAACATCACATGCAATCAAATAGTGACATGATATGGCCAATATCATATTGCTCCTTTGATCTCCATCTTCGGGGCGCCATGATCATCTTCGTCACCGGCATGACACCATGACACTACTAGGAAAAGGGCTATAGATAGGATTGATACTAATGGCGCACCAGGGAAGTAGTGCGCCACTACTATATACTAATGGTGCACCTATTGGTGATGCGTCATTAGTGTGGAAGACACTAATGGCGCACCAGAAACAGGGTGCGCCACTAGTATTAATTTTTTTTCATTTTTCCATATATACTAATGGCGCATCATGTCGACAATGCGCCATTACTAGTTCTAACTAGTAATGGCACACCAGGCAGAGAGTGCGCCATTACTGTAATTTTTTTCTTATTCTTTTTTTTTGCAAAACTACTAATGGCGCACCGTTTCACAATGCGCCATTACTAGTTTAAACTAGTAATGGTGCACTGTTACACGGTGCGCCATTAGTATATATTTATATTTTTTACTTTTTTGCAAAACTTCTAATGGCGCACCACCTGCGGGTGCGCCATTAGTAACCTGGGACCCCAACAAGATATTTTGGACAGCCTCACACCTACCCACTCACTTTCCCCACTTCATTCCTTCCACCTCCTTCTCCAAGCTTTCGGCTGCCTCCTCTCCTCACCTCATTTCCACCATAGATTCATCAAAATTAAGTGGTGAAATTACCTTTTTTTGATAGGTAAGTAAGGGGAAAGCTATCTTCATGATGTAGATCTACTTTTTTCTCCCTAGCTCGCTCCAACAACGTGCACATGCACTTTTTGTGGCCTAGCTAGATCTATGTATGTTTGTGGTGTTGCATGTGTTTGTGGTGTTGCATATATGTTTGTGTTTGAAGGTACCGGTATTTGAAATGCGATAGTTACCAATATTTTGCCGGAATGTTTTGATTCATTTCCGTTTCAGCGAGAATTTTGGCACTATGCATTCTTTTTGGTCCTATTTTTAGGGAAGGTCATGCCAAAAATTTTCTTGGTTCTAAAATATCGGTTTGCTCTACCCCGCAGGCGACCATGGTCCGCACGATGACTGAAGGCATCGTGAATAGGTTTTTGAGCTCCGCGAAGGCCGAGATGCTTCAAAAGAACGAGACGGAGATAAGATGTCCGTGTCAAAGATGCAAGCTGAAGAGCCTTATTGCGGACCCGGATTCCGGGCAGGTGCGGGACCACCTGCTCTTGCGTGGTTTCATGGATGGCTATCGGTGGCAAGGTGATGAAGATGACTATGAAGTCGTCCATGGCCGGGGCCGGGCAAGAAATGAGGAAGGGCAACAAGACAAGTACCACCGCGGCGAGGGCGGGCGAGAAGACGAAGAATCTCCAGGACATGATCACGACGGTGATGCTGTACACAGTCATCATGTAGAAGATGTCGTACATGATGATGAGGAAGATCAAGACGAAGGGCATGATCATGAAGATGAAGATGCCGGAGCAGACGACGATGGAGGCTGGGTGGAGGACCCTCATATTCAAGAGCTGCTTCTCAAGCAGACGGATAACGCAAGAGCTGCCGCCCGAGAGAAAGCCAAGCTGGATCAACTGGAGATAGACGCGGTTACTCCATTGTATGAAGGATGCAGGCCCGAGGATACCCGCCTGAAAGTAACGCTCATGGCTCTGGAGATGAAGGTAAAACACAAAATGACCGACGCATGCTTCGACGAGAACATGTCATTCTGGCACGAACGTCTTCCCAAGGGGAACAAGTGCCCGACCAGTTTCGAGGAGGCGAAGAAAATCGTGTGTCCTCTGGATTTACCGCACGTGAAATACCATGTGTGCATGAACAATTGTATCATTTATCAGGACGAGCACGCGGAGTCTACCATATGTCCGGTGTGCGGCGTCACTCGATACAAGAAGAGGAAGAAAGCTCCTCAAAAATCGATGTGGTACTTTCCGATCACTCCTCGTCTGCAGCGGTATTTCGCGGACCCTAAGGTAGCAAAGCTCCTGTGTTGGCACGCGGATAGGGAGGATAAGAAGCGGGAAGATGACGGAAATGATCCGGAGATAAATAAAAAAGACAAGATGCTGAGTCACCCTAAGGATGCGAGCCAGTGGCAAGCGTTGAACTTCGAATACCCAGAATTTGGGAAGGATCCAAGGAACATCGTGCTGGGCGCGAGCACCGATGGAGTCAATCCGTTTGGCAGCCAGAGAAGCACACATAGCACCTGGCCTGTGTTTGTGTGGATGTACAACCTTCCCCCCTGGTTGTGCATGAAGAGGAAGTACATTCACATGAGTATGCTAATTGAAGGGCCGAAACAACCAGGGAACGACATCAATCTGTATCCGGGGCTGCTGAAGGAGGAGCTAGACACGCTGTGGAAAACGCCAGCCAATACGTGGGACGCCGCAGAGAAAGAATATTTCCCTATGAGAGCCGCACTGCTCACGACGGTGCACGACTATCTCGGTTACGGATATCTCGCGGGGCAGGTAGTCCACGGATTTTCTGGATGCGTAAGGTGCATGGATGACACAACGTATCGCCAGCTAGATAGAGATCCCGGGTCTTCGAAAACCGTGTTCATGGGACATCGAAGGTGGCTTCGCGACGATGACCCGTGGAGGAAACGCAAGGATCTGTTCGATGGTGAAACCGAACCCCGAAAACACCCGTGTACGAGGAGCGGCGAGGAAATAGACGAGCTGTTGAAAAATTGGAAAGACTGCCCACTGCCGAGAAAGAAGCAAAAGGCGCCAGAGCCGGGAAAGAAGCGAAAGGCGCCAGAGCCGCTGCTGAAGGTATGGAAAACGAGGTCTGTTTTCTGGGACTTGCCGTACTGGAAGATCCACCGTGTGCCTCACAGCCTTGATGTCATGCATATCACGAAGAACATGTGCGAGAGTCTGCTTGGTACCCTGCTCAACATGCCAGAGAGGACCAAAGATGGGCCGAAAGCAAGGGCAGACTTGAAATCAATGGGCATCAGGCAGGAGCTTCACGCTAATGATGATGATGATGATGATGATGATGAGGCGAAGCAGGACAAAGAAAGTCGTCGCAAAGGCAAAAAGGCCAAGAAGACCGGAAATGACTACCCTCCCGCATGCTTCACTCTAAGTCAGGAGGAGATCGAGCAGTTTTTCACCTGCCTCCTAGGAGTAAAACTTCCTTACGGTTACGCGGGGAAGATAAGCAGATACCTAGACCCAGCGAAGCAGAAGTTCAGCGGGATGAAGTCTCACGACTGTCACGTGCTGATGACGCAGATACTTCCAGTTGCAATCCGTGGGATCATGGACGCGCACGTCCGTGAAACGCTATTTGGCCTATGCAACTTTTTCGACGTCATCTCTCGGAAGTCGATTGGCGTGAGGCAACTCAGAAGGCTACAGGAAGAGATCGTGGTGATACCATGCGAGCTTGAGATGTACTTCCCGCCCGCATTCTTCGACGTTATGGTGCATCTGTTGGTCCATATCGTGGAGGATATCATCCAACTCGGGCCGACGTTCTTGCACAGCACGATGCCGTTCGAAAGGATGAATGGTGTCATCAAAGGATACGTTCGCAACATGTCACGTCCAGAGGGAAGTATAGCCAGGGGCTTTCTGACCGAAGAGTGCATCTCCTACTGCACGAATTATCTAGGCATCGAGAACCTCGTTGGTCTGCCCGTCAACAGGCACCTCGGCAGGCTCGCTGGATGGGGTCACCGTGAGGGTCGCCGCGAAATGCATGTCGACTTCGAGGGTTGACTCGCCGACTTTGAAAGAGCAAACCTAGTCGCGCTACAACACATAGACGTGGTCGATCCTTGGGTGATAGAGCACAAAACCTTTATTGAGAAGACGTACAATGACCGAGGCCAACAGAGGACGGACGGAGATATACTCAAAGAGCACAACTCATGTTTCACGTGTTGGTTCAAGCAGAAGCTTCTGTCGTACCCTTTACATGAGGATTCTTCCGCGGAAGAACAACTCATATTCGCCTTGTCACAGGGCGCCGAGCACAACCTGATGACCTATGAGGCGTACGATATCAACGGCTACACATTCTACACCGAGGACAAGGACATGAAGAGCAATGGTTATCAGAACTCCGGGGTAACGATGGAATCCTACACCGGTAACGACAAGGACAGATACTACGGAAGGATCAAGGAGATCTGGGAGCTGAGCTACGCTGGAGAGAAGGTCCCGATGTTCCGTGTCAGATGGGCCAAGAGCGTCCTAAAAGAAGACCGGTATTTCACCACCATGGTTATACCCGAAGCCAAATCCAAGACCGCGGGCGCAAACGTCACCGCGAAAAATGAGCCATAGGTACTGGCTTCACAAGTGGACCAATGCTTCTTCATTACCGATCCGTCAAAGCCCAGTCGTGTTGTCGTGAGGAGAGGCAAAAGGAAGATCATCGGAATGGATGGAGTAGCCAATGAGCAAGACTTCGACAAGTACAGCGACCCGAAGATCGAACATGACGACGACGATGAAGTAGCAGCATACACCACAAGAAGAAGCAGTACCGCCCTACCTAAAGGACGTCCGTTCCACAGAAGAACTCCATTTGCGAAAAAGAAGGGCAAGAAGATTGTGAACAGATAGCTAGCTAAGATCGATTATATTTAAATTGTAGCCTTCATTTCTCGATTGTATTTCATGGGCACTTTTTGATATCATGAATATTTTTAAATTTCATGGGCACTTTTTGAATTCATGAGGACACTCGATCTCGATCCCCCTCCATCTCGATCTCGATTCCCCCTCCATCTCGATCTCGATTCCCCCTCCATCTCGATCTCGATCCCACCCGCACCCTCCCCCGCTAGCTAGCTCCACCGCCGCCGACGACCCACCGCAACCCTCCCCCGCTCCACCGCCGCCGACGAGCACCCGCCCCCCCGCACCCCTAGGGGGGTTATTACTGTTTTTATAAAAAAATATTACTGTTATGATTTAAACAAGTTTGAACATATTTTTAAATTTCATGGGCACTTTTTGAATTCATGAGGACACTCGATCTCGATCCCCCTCCATCTCGATCTCGATTCCCCCTCCATCTCGATCTCGATCCCACCCGCACCCTCCCCCGCTAGCTAGCTCCACCACCGCCGACGACCCACCGCAACCCTCCCACGCTCCACCGCCGCCGACGAGCACCCGCCCCCCACGGACGCGCCTCGGTGACGTCGGGGCGGCTGTTACCACGCCCCACCCCCCGCAGACTGACACCCACCGCCCCCTCCCCACATCAGGGGGTTACTCTAAAAAATTATTACTGTGAATAAATATCAAACAGGATTTAAAATGCAGACACAGGGCCGAGCACCGGATTGAACCCAGGACTCCTGGTAGGTCCACCGCGAGGACCAGTCGAGGAGTCTGGAGATAGGGTTAGTTAAGAACTACAAGTGGGCTAGACAAATTACTAAGGCCAGCGCCGGCAGCATAACACACATTATGACCCTGGGTGGTGCCCATGCAAAAACCCCGTCAACAAATCCCATCTCCATCTCCTACCCACGTCTCAAACGACACACTACCGCCACAAAAATCCCACCGTCTCGGTCCCCCCGACCGAGCTTCCCCCCACACCAGAAACCGACGACCTCCTCACCTCCCCAATCCCAAAAGAACACAGCCTAATCCCAGGCGTCCCTCCAAACCCAACCAACCCCCCGCCATTACGGCTGCGTCAACCTCAGCCTCCCCGAGACCCGACACTAGGGCACAGCCACCAAGCCACAAAAGCTGCAAAGGAAACCGGCACGCACACAACCACGCAAACCGTCAATCTGGCAGAAAAAATAGCATGGTCTAGCAAAGGTAATAAACCGCAACAAAGAAAAACCCCGGTCTGAATGTGTCGATGGAATCAAATTTGCCGCCCCGCAGGTGAAGGAGGACGGTGCTTTCCTGCCGTGGCTGCAGAGCAAGGCCGGGTCCGCCATCTCGTCGGCGCTGCGCATCGGGACCTCGCCGCTGGGAAGGTATGTTCTTGGCTACTGTCGATTTGCTACATAGAGCAGAGCAGAGCAGTAACAGTGTCCTTGTTCGTGTCGCAGCCGATCCAGGAGGGGGACTGCACCGGATCCGCCATCGCCGAGGAGCCGCACAGCACCGGATCCACCTCGTCCTCTTCCTCGGGTCGCCGTCGTCTTCCTCAACTCCGGCCACCTCAACTCCGGTCTCCGCTCCACCTCTGCTCCATGGTTCAGTACACTAATCCTATTGTCTTTGACTACTTGATTTAACTTGTTGTACTTCCCACTACAAGTTGATTTACTGAATATGCTACTCTAGTTCCCGGAGCTGGGTTTCTATTTGTGTGTTTGGTATACAGTTTCTAGTTTGTGCATCACTATAAGAGGAGTGCATTTTTCTAGGTTCTCTCACAATCTCCATATGTTAGTTTGTTATCTTTTATACTTACAGTACAACAGGTTAACAGTTTGAAAGCCAGACAGTGAGGCTTTCTAGTGTATGGTCCTAACACACAACAATTTTATTAGTTGAGGTTCACACTAGACAAACTTGTGCCAGCTAAGAAAAAAATAGAGTTCTACATTAACTTGTCTGCCAGCTGGAGCAAGAAGCCTGAACTAGTTTTCCTTAGCTATCGCCTCATTTAGAAAATATTGGACAAGATCCCAAGAGACTTGGAGATATGTACAAGATCAGTAAGATAATAGCTTGCTGTTTAAGCATCGTTGCAGTCAAACTCTGGAATATTTACAACGAAAATGACCAAAGGTATGGCCAGTGCCATCAGGAAATCACAGGTGAACCAATGCATCATAGTGGAACACTAAACTGACAATTCCATCATATGTATCACCAATCTTCTTGATTAGTGATTATCTGAATTAGTTTGTAAACTGTAGAGGTGGTTAGGCTCTGGTTAAAAATAAAAACAATAATAGAAGTTTTGTATTTTCTAAGTAAAAAACCCCACATATGCACCAGAGTAGACCTATGCATCAGAACCAAAGTAGACCTAGCTCTGCATTAGTTGTTTTGTGCTTCAAGTGTCCCAGTCAAGGACAAACTGAGTGGTTGCAAAATAATATTATGTGGTCAATGTGCATTAGTTCTGAACTGGTCAACCATGAATTGGGATGATAATGTTATTTTTCCTTCTTAACAGAATGGTGTCATAATCAGAACAAAGCTGCTGCAAATGCATACTTTTTTTACAAGTGTATCTGCACCTTCTGATCCATTTAGAGTTATCTGCACCCTCTGATTTTTGTCCATATGAAAGCAGAGGACCATATGGTCTGTGGCTGGGTTTTTTCTCCGACCATTGTGTCATGATGATTTTGCAGGTACCCCGAGAGGCCCTTGAGTTTGCCGGAATGTCGATTAACTTCCGTTCCGGCAAATTCGGGTACTCCATATGTCCTATTTTCAGCAAAGGTCATGCTGAAATTTTCCGTGAATTTTAGCATGACTTTGCTAAAAATCTGACATATGAGGTACTTGCTACTAATGCATGGGCCGGGGTATCTTAGTACTTAGTTAAGTAGGATCAACTGCCCCTTTATTCTTGCTGCATTAAACCATAGGTGGCAATAGAGCCAAGTGATTAGTGCCAAGTGATTAGGCCCAACCTAGGGTGCCTCGGCATCGATAAACCCTAAATGATGAAAACTTAACTTGGCTGCCCCAGATGCCTCGGTGTCGATGAGAACCTAAATGATGTACGCTTAGGCTTTTAGGGTGCCTCGGCGTCGACAAACCCTAAATGATGAAAGCTTAGGTTTTTAGGGTGCCTCGGTGTCGACAAACCCTAAATGATGAGACCATGATCTTGTTCCTTGACAATAACCAACTTTTTGACCAAACTTTTTTCCTATTTAGAGCGAAACATGGCCCACAACGATGAGGCCGGTGGTTCGGGCGGCAAGAAATTCTGGGAGCTGTCCCAGGAGATGGAGGAACAACCTCACCGCTATGAGGACGCCGCGAAAGACACCGATCCTAATTACACAACCCCTAGTGGCGTCGGGGATGAAACCACTGATGGTGCCGCCGAGGATGCCACCACTGATGATGGCGGCGCACACACAGATGGCAGCCAACCGAAGAAGTAAAGGAAGGACCGGCGCCCGAATGCGCTCCGCACCCTCAAGGAGGAATTCACTCAAGTGGACTCCGACGGGAATCCAACGGAGCCCAAACATATAGTCAAGGGGTACTCGCTTCAGCTCGGGTGCATTCTCCGGAGCACCGTCTTGATCAACACCGAGAACCTTAGGCATAAGGACCGAGGGAATTTGCGCAACCTCCTCTTCACGAAGCTGCACGAACGATACAAGTTCCCCGCCGAATTTGAAAACACACGCCTCTCAGGGAATAAAGTGAACAGTGCCGCCCTCACGAAGATGAGCACGGCCCTGTCTACTTGGAAAAGCGCGGTGAAGAGAATGATTGATAAAGGTGATAGTTATGAGAAGATCAAGGCGAAATATCCTTTGATGAGCGAAGATGAGTACAAGGAGTTCAAGATCAAGTGCGAGAGCAGTGCAACCTCCGAATCAAGTCAGTGGGGGAAAGAAATGCGGGAGTTGAACTTAGGGGAACACAAACTCGGTCCCGGCGGTTACAGAGTGGCGGAGCCTATATGGGACAAGGAGGACGCGGAGCGTGCCGAGCAAGGCCTACCGCTCCTCTTCGAGAAATACAATGGTGACAAGCAGACCAGGAACTATGTCAGGGCCCGGTACAAGGAGGACCCGATAACAAAGGAGCTTACCACGGATCCGAAGACCAGGGCGCTTGAGCTTCTTCTGGTAAGGAATACACCCCCACGTAATTAGCTCCATATGGTTGCACTCTAATTAATCCCCAATATTTCTAAATGGTTCACGTTCCTTTCGCAGGAAACTGAAAGCAGTAGCGCGGGGTCGTCTAAGAGCTCCCCTTTCGACACCCCTTTAAATAGGGCGTTGAACATAATGAAAAACAAGGATAAGCTCACTAAGCCGACATCAGCTGGTTGTGTGGCCGGCAAAGGCTTGTCCACAAAATGGGGGTCATACTATACCGCTGGTGTGCGGAAGGAGAAAAAGACCAGCTCGGAAAGCCAGACGCGCGAGGTTGAAAAACTCAAGGCACAAGTGGCGCGGATTCCGGAGCTTGTCCAAGAGCAAGTGCAACAACAACTTGGAACGACGCTCAACGCCATGGTGCCTACGTTGATTCATGGGCTGACGACGTGGATTGCGGGCGGCCAACAGGGGCCTCCCCCGATTCCCAGCTTCACGGCCAGCAACTCGCACAGCGCGCAGGCGGCGCCATTGGTGTCTCCGGCGGCGGCGCCATTGGTGTCTCCGGCGGAGGCGGTATTCGTGTCTCCGGCGCCGGCACAGGCATTGGAGCTTAATGCACCCGGGTGTACGCCGGCCGGCACCTCGCCAGCAAGCGCCCCCTCTGTCAGTTGCACGCCCGCCGTTGGCGGTGCCTCGACATTAGCCGAGCTCGACGGCATCACGGTAACCAAGCCTCTCGGCCGATGACTTCATCTCCTTGCCTTTGACTGGGCATCCCTGATGCCCTATACATGTTTTCGCAGGGCACCGCCGACGTTCCTTGCACTCTTCTGCATTTCGTGGGCGCCGAGTTGGTCGATGTCGCCAAGGGCAGAATCGTTCAACCGGGCAACCCCATGTTCCACGGTAATCCGATGCCACCCACAATGTATAGGGTTGAAGTGGTTCGGGTGCTGCCAGGCTGCGACGAGCTGTTACCTCCGATTCGACCCGCTGGGGCCGACGAAGAAGATGAGATGACCCTCAGCACCTACGTAAACTGGCCCCTGCTTTGGCCGAAGAGCCAGATTCGTTTGGGGGCGAGGGACACCACCCCACAGACAAGACCGCCAGTCGTGCCGGCGCCAAGCCATGGCAAGAACGCCGCAACGCTACCGGACCTGCCGGACATCCCTATGGCACAGGATCCGGACAGCCCTATGGCACAGGATCCGGACGGCGACGACAACGATGACGGTACATTTACCAAAGTTGATAAGTACTTTGCCGAACATGGGTACGCTGACGAGTTCTGCGGGCCTCTTTCTCAAGAACCCAACCAAGGCGACCGCGATCTAGCTGGTACGGCGGAGAAATCCAATTGCAACAGGCGTCGTCTGGCGTTCAATTCTCAGGACACGCCTCCAGCTCCCGCCTTCACCGAGCCTCAGATAGCTGAGGTGCGAAATATTATCAGCCCCAACACGCTCAAGAAGGTGGTCTGTGAGAAGAACTCGGTCCCATTACAGGAGATCAAGAAGAAGGAACGGAAACAAAAGACTAACAAGGGCGCCGGTGCGAGCCAGCCGGCACCGAGTTCGATCCGTGCTCAGGACGGGCCACCTTCACCTAAGGATATCTCGAGGAGGATGCATGTGGCGGGTAGGGCGATGCTACCGCCAAATATGCTGAATGCTGCAACCGGTGCTATGCGGAGTCTGCACGACAGTGTTCTTTCTTTGGAGAAGCGGCGTCTCAGAGAGAAGGATGTGGCATACCCGGTTTTCGTGGCCAAGGTGCCAGAGGGCAAGGGCTTTGTGGATGGCGACATCGGGGGTACAATCGTCCTGCAGTTTGATGACATCTTTGTTATGTTTAACCTTCATCCGCTGCACTACACCTTCGTTCGGCTGTTTTCGCTGAGTATGGAGATGCGGATCATTAGAGACAAGACCCCGGACATCGTGATAGTCAACCCCTTCTACATGCGTGCCAAGCACTTGAGCAGCGCTGGGGACCGCCAAGTTGCGAGTTCACACCTCGAAGGCGTCATTCTGGCAAACCCAGATAAGGATAACTTCCTTGTGGCTTACTTTCCCGAGTAAGTCATCCCTTAACCGCCCCGTAACATATGATTTCTTAGATTTCGATCGTTTTTTTTAACATTCCGTGTTCTGTGCAGTGACACACATTGCACACTCATCCTCTTAAGCCCGAAATATTCCATGGCCACGTATTTAGACCCGAACCGTAACTCCAAGATAGACTACACAAATGTCAAGAAAGTTCTTGATGATGTTCTCCCCGCCTACGCCAAATCTGGAGGCACCTTCACCAGGGCAGTTCGTAAGTACGGCAAGCACATGTTCTCACACAATACAAAGTTCTGCTGCGTCAAGCAGCCGCCTGGCGGTCAGAAGGATGCCTACTACGCCCTTCATCACATGCGGGCGATCGTAAGGGACCATTATCAACTTCTGCTACCAGATAATCTCAAAGATTGGGCCGCGAGCTTATCGGCAGTCCAGGACGCGGACCTCAGACAAGAATTCTTTCGCATCCAGTCGGAGTTTGCGAACATCATCCATCAAGATGTCCTTCGTACCTCGGGGCAGTTCTTCCTCAGATATCAACCGTCCAACAGTGAGATAGATGAAATGCTACAAATGCAGGGTGACAACGACCGCGATTTCATGACCATCACGACAGACGGCGGCTTCATCCACGTTCCTGTCTGATGAGTCGAGTCGAAAGTAGTGATGTGTAGTTCTGAAACATTGATTGGCTCATGTTGTAATTATACTTTAATGAATTCATATGTCTCTTTGGTTTGGATAGTCGTTCAACTTAGATGTAATCGATGCTATTTATTAGTAGGACCATGAATCGTGCTATTAATGTCTTGCTTTTCTCTTCCGATCCTTTTGTTGCATACTTACATATTGCTTATGTATTGTCTGTTGTTTGGCTTGTGCATAGAGATGTCGTCGTATGTCGTGTACAAGGGTAAGGTTTCCGGAGTCTACGACGACTGGGAGGAGTGTCGGAGACAGGTTCACCGTTTCAGCGGTAATAGTTACAAAGGGTACACCACTAGGGTGGAGGCCGAATCTAGATACGCCCGCTATCTAGCGGGAGAGAGGAGGGAACGTTGGAGGAACCGGATGAAGACCAGTTTGATCGCGATGATGCTCATCGTGATGACCACAGCTCTCTTCTATGTGATGGTAGTTTAGATGATCGATATCAACTTGTAATGTGAAGACAAACTCGATACTCGCGGTCTTGAGACTTGTAATGTTTTATCTTTGTTCGGTCTTTTGAATTCGGAGACTAATATGATGAATTGTATTCGGAGACTAATATGATGAATTGTATTCGGAGACTAATCTTGTATTGTATTCGATGAATCTGATGTTGCTGTGTGCTGCTGTCTATATTCTGTCTAATAATATATTTTATATTCTGTCTAATAATATATTTTATAACCTGCGCAAAAATAGAAAAGGAAAAAACAAAAAAAACAAATATTCATACTAATGGCGCATCACCACCAGGTGCGCCATTAGTATGCCAAAGGATACTAATGGCGCATCAACAGAGAATGCGCCATTAGTATGACAAAGCCATGCTTACGTATGCCCCCCGGGAGGCACACTAATGGCGCATGCTATTACATACTAATGGTGCACTAGTTGGTGCGCCATTAGTATACCAGATACTAATGGCGCACCTCTGGTGCGCCATTAGTAAGATATACTAGTGGCGTGCTACTAATGGCGCACTGGTAATGCGCCATTAGTAGGCAAAACCAGTGCGCCATTAGTAGGCTTTTTCCTAGTAGTGTGATCTCCATCATCATGATCTCCATCATCGTGTCTTCATGAAGTTGTCACGTCAACTATTACTTCTACTACTATGGCTAACGGTTTAGCAATAAAGTAAAGTAATTACATGACGTTTATGTTGACACGCAGGTCATAAATAAATTAAGACAACTCCTATGGCTCCTGCCGGTTGTCATACTCATCGACATGCAAGTCGTGATTCCTATTACAAAAACATGATCAATCTCATACATCACATATATCATTCATCACAACCTTCTTTTGGCCATATCACATCAAAGGCATATGCTGCAAAAACAAATTAGACGTCCTCTAATTGTTGTTGCATGTTTTACGTGGCTGCAATAGGGTTCTAGCAAGAACGTTTCTTACCTACGTCAAAACCACAACGTGATATGCCAATTTTTATTTACCCCTCATAAGGACCCTTTCAATCGAATCCGATCCGACTAAAGTGGGAGAGGTAGACACCCGCTAGCCACCTTATGCAACTAGTGCATGTCAGTCGGTGGAACCTGTCTCACATAAGCGTACGTGTAAGGTCGGTCCGGGCCGCTTCATCCCATAATGCCGTCGAATCAAGATAAGACTAGTAACGACAAGTAAATTGACACTATCGACACCCACAACTGCTTTGTGTTCTACTCGTGCATAGAAACTATGCATAAACCTAACTCTGATACCACTGTTGGAGAACGTTGCAGAAAATAAAAAATTTCTACGCTTCACCAAGATCAATCTATGGAGTCATCTAGCAACGAGAGAGAGGAGTGCATCTACATACCCTTGTAGATCGTGAGCGGAAGCGTTTAAGAGAACGGGGATGATGGAGTCGTACTCGCCGTGATCCAAATCACCAATGACCAAGTGCCGAACGGACGACACCTCCGCATTCAACACACGTATGGTTGGGGAAGACGTCTCCTCCTTCTTGATCCAGCAAGAGGGAAGGAGAGGTTGATGGAGATCCAGCAGCACGACGGCGTGGTGGTGGATGCAGCGAGGATCTCGGCAGGGCTTCGCCAAGCTCAGCGAGAGAGAGAGAGGTGTTACGGGAGGGAGAGGGAGGCGCCAGGGGATAGGGTGCGGCTGCCCTCCCTCCCCCCTCTTTATATAGGCCCCTAGGGGGCGTCGGCCCTAGGATATGCATCTCCAAGGGGGGCGGCCAAGGGGGGTGGCTTGCCCCCCAAGCCAAGTGGGGCGCCCCCACCCCTAGGGTTTCCCAACCCTAGGCGCAGGGGAGGCCCAAGGGGCGGCGCACTAGCCCATCAGGGGCTGGTTCCCCTTCCACTTCAGCCCATGGGGCCCTCCGGGATAGGTGGCCCCACCCGGTGGACCCCCGGGACCCTTACGGTGGTCCTGGTACAATACGATTAACCCCACAACTTTCTCGATGGCCGAAACTCGACTTCCTATATATAAATCTTTACCTCCGGACCAATCCGGAACTCCTCGTGACGTCCGGGATCTCATCCGGGACTCCGAACAACTTTCGGGTTACTGCATACTAATATCTCCACAACCCTAGCGTCACCGAACCTTAAGTGTGTAGACCCTACGGGTTCGGGAGACATGCAGACATGACCGAGACGACTCTCCGGTCAATAACCAACAACGGGATCTGGATACCCATATTGGCTCCCACATACTCCTCGATGATCTCATCGGATGAACCACGATGTCGAGGATTCAAGTAATCATGTATACAATTCCTTTTGTCAATCGGTACGTTACTTGCCCGAGATTCGATCGTCGGTATCCCAATACCTTGTTAATCTCGTTACCGGCAAGTCACTTTACTCGTACCGTAATGCATGATCCCATGACCAAACACTTGGTCACACTGAGCTCATTATGATGATGCATTACCGAGTGGGCCCAGAGATACCTCTCCGTCATACGGAATGACAAATCCCAGTCTCGATCCGTGTCAACCCAACAGATACTTTCGAGGATACCTGTAGTATACCTTTATAGTCACCCAGTTACGTTGTGACGTTTGGCACACCCAAAGCATTCCTACGGCATCCGTGAGTTACACGATCTCATGGTCTAAGGAAATGATACTTAACATTGGAAAAGATTTAGCAAACGAACTACATGATCTTGTGCTAGGCTTAGGATTGGGTCTTGTCCATCACATCATTCTCCTAATGATGTGATCCCGTTATCAATGGCATCTAATGTCCATAGTCAGGAAACATGACTATCTGTTGATCAACGAGCTAGTCAACTAGAGGCTCACTAGGGACATGTTGTGGTCTATGTATTCACACATATATTACGATTTCTGGATGAACAATAGACAATTATCATGAACAAGGAAATATAATAATAATCATTTTATTATTGCCTCTAGGGCATATTTCCAACAACTACCATCTTGCATCTACGATATAAGCAACATATATCACAACTAGCTACAAAATCCGTTGTGTTCATCACTATTACCACCGTAGCATTGCTACAAATCAATCACCGATAGCTACCACAACAACACAATCTCACAGATTGGCACACGAATCAACCCTACCATGCTACAAGATGCATACAAATCAAACCCTATCACACGCTCTCAGATCTAACTACAAAGGACACAGAGAAGGGGGTGATTGAACTCAGAGAGACCATGGCTGCAGCTCGAAGGAGACGCAGGAACGGTCGGAGAAGATGAGGACACGAGTCGCCGCCGCCGTGGACTGCCGGCCGGAGAAGGAGCGCCGCTTACCTGCTCGTTGGTGCCGATGCACGTGAGTCTCGGCGGCGAGGCAAAGTGGGCGCCTGAATCGATGGGAAGTGAGCCGCAATCCTCCCATCAAATTTTCGAAGACGCCCGCGAGCTCGCGCCATCTTCATGGTCGCACGAGCTCAGCGCCGTGTTCCCCTCTCCTGCTTCTGCCGAGCCTGGCTCGCTAGAAACTGCCAATTTGGCCGTTCCTAGCGGGCCTGGCTAGAAGGTGCTTTAATGTTCGTGCGATATGGGCCAAACAGTGTATGCTTCCTGCGCGGTCCTTTGTTGGGTCTAATGCCACCTACCAAACACCCAAAGCCCGACACTCAAAGAAAAAAAAAGGCTAAGCCGAAGCCGAGAGGCCGGCCCAGTATTGTCTTCCACCTTCCCCCGATCCTTCTTCGTCTCCAGCTCCTCCTCTCTAATCCATCTCTGTCACGCACTCACACCGAGGCTAGGGTTCCGATCCGCATCTCGCCGCCGACGCCATGGACGAGTAAGTTCCCTCCCTCCCTCCCCCTCCCCCATCCCCTCCCCCGGCGCTGACCCCCCGATCCCTCGCCGCAGCTTCTTCGACGAGGACGGCGAGCAGCTCATGGACCCCGACGCCCGCTCCCCCTCGCCCGAGCGCGGGGCGCAGCCCTACGACGGCCTCGAGGACGACCTCGACGACGGCGGCGCCGACTGGAACCGCGACCGCTCCCCGACCCCCGTGCACGGCGGCGGCGGCGGCGGCGACGACGGGTCCTCCTCCAGGCCCCGGAAGCGCCTCCTCAAGAAGGGCGGGGGCGGGAAGGGCGACGGCGGCGGCGGCATGCCCGCCGACGACCTGGAGGACTGGGGCGAGGACGCGGCGGCGGGGCTGGCGGACGACGACGTGGGCGGGGACCCGGACGCCGACAGGAAGAGGAAGGGGTCCTCGAGCCTCAGGGACCTCGCTAGGGGCGGGGGCAAGGACAAGCATGAGAAGAAGAGGAGGAAGGAGGACGTGGGCATGGTGAGGGAGAAGAGGGGCTCGTCCTCCGGCGGCAAGGGCTCCGGCGGTGGACGCGGGGGTGGGGATAGGGGTGAGGATCAGGATGAAGAGGGGGAGAAGGAGATCCAGGAGCTCTGGAATACCATCGCCGGGGACGGCTCAGAGGTGAGGACCATTGCTTCCAATCTTCTTTCAGTCTGTTGTTCATCACTCTTAATCAGTTGTAGGTGCTTGTATGTTGTAGTAGTAAAGACTTGCGCCTTATATCGGTTTTAGCAGCTCCTGAGCTTGGTTACAAAGGGTTCTTGGATAGTCCAGATTGAAGCGGCGATTCTATTGGTTAAACTGTGGTTAAGTTGATGTTATTTGTATGTTTATTAAATGTGTGTGCTTATTATTGAACCAGTTGTGCTTAGGCAATGCATTTGTTCCGGGTCCATCAAGATTCTGCTGTCATAATTTTGCAAGCAAAGCTCTGTTAGCGATAACTGGGATAGCCTTTGGTTTCTGCTCAGGATATTGAACTGTTCTCCTTGATCCGTTGTTCTGATGATAAGCAGTCGCCAGCCTCTTGTTCTGATGATACTAATTGGAACCACTGTTCAACTGAATTCCATGTGCATAATACCATATTTTTAAATTTTGTTTTGTTTCCTAAGGTCTTACGATAATTGAGTTTGTTTCTGCTCCACGATAGCATCATAGCCTTGGACAAATTAACTGGCTGTGCTAACATTTTTTTCTCATGGAACAGGATGACGAAGAAGGTGTTAGAACCTTAGATGATGATAATTTCATCGATGATACTGGGGTTGACCCAGCTGACCGTTATGACAATGATAATGATGGCCACTCTCCTCGACGTTTTGCACAGGTGTTCATACTTAACTGCTCATATGCCATTGGTAATTCTTTTAGTTTCAGTGTTTAGACAAACTATCGTAATGGTCAAATCAAAGGTTTCTTTAGCTGAAGGTAACTGATTGAGGTGATCATTGTATTTTGACCCTACATCAGTCCAATGGTTTATATGGGCTTTGGCTAAACTTTTTATTTCATATATATCAATGGTTTAGTAAGATGATTTCCAAGCCGGCAAGGTTATGGACTCTCTCAGTGAATAACTACATATAAATATGTCATTCCCTATGATTCACGCAAGGTAACCAATTAAGGTGTTCATTGTGTATTTTGCCCCTACATCAGATCAATGGTTTACATGGGCTTTGGCTAGGGTGTTTTATTTCATATCAATGGTTATCATGGTGACTTCAAAGCCGGCCAGGTTATGGACTTCCTGGGTGAATAACGAAATACACATATGTCATGTGCTATGATTGTCTTAATGGGTGCTGGTATTCAACTAGAAGAATGATGCTAGTATATACCTGTCATGTAATCAGATAACCCTGGGGAATAGATGGTAGTTTTACGGGGTAAAGGGGCCTTTTTGACTGAGCTTTGACACCCTGTCGTATTTTAGCAGTTTCCAATTAAAATTACATGCTTTTACATTTCTTGGGATTTATTACAGAACATTTTGTTGATCCTGTTTGTTTCTTGTTTGCGTAAGCACGATGTGAATTTGTTCTTTTCATTACAGGCAGAGGAAGCTGAAGAGGACGACGAAATTGAGCGGCTCTTTAAGGGTGGTAAGAAGAAGAAGAAGAATGACCGACCACGTGCAGATATTGGTCTTATAGTTGAACAGTTCATTGCTGAGTTTGAAGTAGCCTCTGAAGAAGATGCCAACCTAAATAGGCAACATAAACCAGCCATTAACAAACTCATGAAGCTTCCGCTCCTCATAGAAGTTCTCTCAAAGTAAGATATTCAGATGTAGCCATTCGTAGCATCAGAACTTTCTCTCTGGTGCTAATCTGGTTGCTATCTATTGTAACTAGTTCTAATTCTTATCATTTGTATATGACTATTCACAGGAAGAATCTCCAGCAGGAATTCCTTGATCATGGAATACTCACTCTTCTGAAGAACTGGCTTGAGCCTCTACCTGATGGGAGCATGCCCAATATGAATATTCGATCTGCTGTACTGAAGTTACTATCAGATGTAGGCAAAAACTTTTTTTCCCTTCTGAGACATGGAACCACATTAGTTACAGCATAAGAGCACTGTTATACTTCGGGACCTACTTTCTCATTTAAGATTTGTTTCTGTTTACACAGTTCCCAATTGATCTTGAGCAATTCGACAGAAGAGAGCAGCTCAAGAAAAGTGGCTTGGGAAAGGTATGTCTTCTTAAGGATTGCATTCTGGAAAGTTTTGTTCAGATTATTGGGGGTGTGCTTAACTGCTGACTATATCCCATTATCGATGTCTAGGTTATTATGTTTTTGTCAAAATCTGATGAGGAGACTACTTCCAACAGAAAATTAGCCAAGGAACTGGTTGATAAATGGGTAATTTCTTGTTCTTCCTAATCATTTCTATTTGGTGCTGAAGGTTCATAGTCTTATGTATGACTAACTGTGAATGAACAAATACAGAGTCGACCAATATTCCAAAAGAGCACAAGATTTGAGGATATGAGGGCATATGATGGTGAAAGAGCTCCTTACAGGAGGCCTCAGATGAAGAAGTTAGTACTGCACTTTTCATTGACTGAATGACTGATGATCTATTAGATGGCATATCATCCAAATGACAACATTCTAATTTGAGTTAGCTGTCCTTATTCTGTATTCTTATTTGTTATGTTTTCTCTCGATTTAGGCCTTCATCAAGTAGTTCTGGAATGGAATCCAGAGACGATGATCTTGATGCTGACTTCTCTCAGTAAGTCTACTCACACATCGTATTTGAGTTACATTTGACATCTGGTGCAGGTCCGCATACTATTCCCCTTTCCTCAATTAATTTTTTCTGTGCTCTGAGTGCAGGCGCAAGTCCGGGCAAAGTGGTTCTAGGCAGCATGCTTCTAGGCCAGAAGCATCACCTTTGGACTTTGTCATTCGTCCACAGTCCAAAATTGACCCCGAACAGATACGGGCTCGTGCTAAGCAACAAGTTCAAGACCAGCGCCGGCTGAAGGTTCTGCCCCCACCTCTAGACTGATTTTTTTCTAGCATATTTTGTAGCTGGCATGTGGTATGTCATGTTGTGGAAGTTAGATCACTAATCCTTCATGTTATGCATGCAGATGAACAAGAAACTGCAGCAGCTGAAAGCGCCAAAGAAGAAAAACCTCCAGGCTTCAAAGCTTAGTGTTGAAGGCCGTGGGATGGTCAAGTACTTGTAAGCTAGACACCCCCGACAGCCTTGCGATGCAGATGATGGTGTGCGCTCAGCAGTGGGCTGCTGAAGCAGTATCAAGCACTCTTCCACCATTGCCATCGGAGGGCAGCAAGATCGGTGGAAATGGAATTGCTTGGCTGATATAGTACTTTCTTGTTCCAAAAGCCTGGCAGGGTACATTGGGCGAGCTTCCGAAAACTAGGTGATTTGGGTTATTTATCAGATGCTCATATATAATACCGTTATTGTGGACGATTACAGCATGGTGCCTTTACTGTACAAATGTTTGTCATGTTTGAGAAGGGCACCTGACTGGGCTGTAAGTTTAACTTGGAACCTTTTGACTGGCTTTTCATACATCTCTACTTGTACTGGAAGGGCCTGATGCATTATAATCGAAACATGGCGCAATAAACAGATTAACTGTGCTTGAATGACTGGTCATAGATAGTGAAGCTTGGCTAGGATTTTCATGCAACTAGAAAATGTTGTGCTGTACAAACTGTACTTGAATGAAGATTATAACTATAGATATTAGCAAGCAATGTACACAAGGAAAATTAATACTCCCTTCGTCCGGAAATACTTGTCATGAAGATGAATAAAAGGGGATGTATCTAGATGTATTTTAGTTCTAGATACACCCTTTTTTATCTATCTTGATGACAAGTATTTCCGGACGGAGGGAGTATAAAGTTTGTTACTAAAAATGACTGAACATGCATGAAGTGAACAGCTAAGCGAGGGTAGATCACCATTCAGAGACCGAAAGTAGATGAGATTTTAAAAATTGACGGTTGTGGCTGGACATGGAGTTTTTGCTCCTGAGACGAAATGCATCCTTGTGTGAACAGTAAAATTTGAAAATAGTAAAAAAGATTATTTTTTTTGTAACAAACACTGTTGGATGTTCTAAAAGAATATTTTTTTTAAACACTTTATAAAGAGCTGTTTTTTGTTAATTTTTCTGGACCTTCATGAATGTGATTTCATCATGAAAAATTGCCCGCAGCCAGAAAACTAAGCAATATTTGTTGTGAAGAATTTCTTTTTTAAAATTTTTACTGTTCATAGGAGGAGCATTTGAGCTCGGGATTAGAATGACACTTTCATGGGTTGCGGTTACTGTAAAGTCTTTTAATGCAACTACATAAAGTTATTACTCAGAGGAGTACAAATTTGTGAAGATTTACTACATAGACAATGATTAAAAGTTTGAAACTACAGTGTTGAAACAAGAAAAAAGAATCTCAGTGTTGAACAAAAAACATCCATTAGCAGAACACAAGATACCAGCCACTGATACAAAAAATAAAAATGACCCCCAAAATGTGTGGACGAATTCGCTCAGGATGACAATGTGAGCGAACACATCCGGATGACAAATTTGGTTTTTAAAGCATGACAATTTTCACCAATTCCCTGAGATGTAGAATGGCAATTTTCTTCTGCGAGAATGGCAAATCTAAACAGGTTGGATTTTCCTTTTTAGGCTGGCGATTCTACATTTTGCATCATGGCAAATCCTCGAAAACGCAAGGCAATTACCCCGCTGCAACACAAAAAATTCCTGGCAATTTTTCTACTAGCATGTCAATTTTTCTTCACAACATGCCAATTACATCTATTTTAGCATGGCGATTCTCAAGCGTTTGTTGGGAGTAGTTTTCTAAAGGAACACTCCCAGATCATGATGTTCACTTGGGTGATCTTCTTGAACTGCCATCACTGAGTAATTGAGATTGAAATTCATATGGTAGATGAATGTATGCAGTCTCTGCTTGTTATGGAACTTTCAAGAAAATTTCAATGGCCACATGAGTAACTTTGGAGTTTAGGTTAGGATAGATCAAAAGCTCGTAGTCGTGAGCTTAATAAGCTTTTGGTAGCCCAATTCGTAGCTCACTTCTTATGGAACTCAGTCAATCACTGGTTTCAGATCATTGACTTAATGAGCTAACAAGTTTCATGAGTTGCTTACTAATACAAAATAACAAGAATTCTTACCTTAAATGACATCATTTCATGACACATCGATCCAATTATATTCATTTAATCAACCAACCCATCTATCGGAGGTACTCACTTCATTCCTAAATATAGTGCGTCTTAGATTCAGCTTCAATACCAATGTTTGTGCTCGCACATGTACTTGGGGCTAATATACCCCTTCACTAACTCTGTCCAGCCCTCATGTGCGCGTCACCTCAGCCCACATGGACGCCGTGATGAACAAAACTAAGCGGCATGGGTGAGGCATCTTCTACACGGACGCCGACATCGACATCCTGGGTCACGAGCGAACCTTGGTTAGCGTCGCCGCCATCAAATCTGTTGACGTACTCGAGCAGGTCCTCCTTACTGAGGGCATCCAGCCAGTCTCCAGCGCAGTCCTCGCCAGAGATCTCCTCCTCTTCTTCCTCCTCTGTTTGTTCGAATTCCAGCTGCCGCTTGCCGAATCGTTGAGCATCTGGACCGTCCACCTTGGGCGTTTGGCCTAGCAACAGCTCGATTTGTTGTATTGTCGCCTTTGCCTCCTTCAACAGAGCCAAAACCTTCCTCCTCACCTCTCCCTCAACTCCTCCGGCCATTCAGACCGCCGGCTCCACCACACCTCTCGCCCGCGATCTATTGGACATCTCCTGTCGTGAGGCGGAGATCGATGGGAGAGGGGGAGGAAGTGTTGCAGGAGGTGGGGATGAACTAGGAGTGTGGGGATGAGGTCAGGTGGTGGGAGGCCGCTGGGGATCGAGGCGAGCAGGAGGTGGGGAAAAGCGGCGACGAGAAAGAGATAGGGGGGGGGGGGGGGGGGGGGGGGGGGGGGGGGAGGGGGGGGGGGGGGGGGGGGGGGAGGCGATGGGGCTATGCGGTGGGGTAGGGCGCTGGCTGTTCGGTGGAAGGGCAATATCGTCCAAAATCGCTCGCGGGACGAGATACGCACTGCATGTCGGAATTTTTACGAAATTTTTATGCGCACTACTTTTAGGAACGGAGGGAGTATCAATTAGCACACTTCCTTTCATGGTCACCTTCGTCCATAAAAATCACAATCACACTCGTCACGTATCACTGGACATTTGCGTCCGCCTTAACTAGCCGAGCAGATCATTAATCCATCTTAAGTGTAACTTACAAATTCCTCTCGCAAAGAATAAGAAGGGATTCTTGTCAATTTCTGCAGCAGTGTAAAAGAAATCCAAATGCACATTTCAAATCCATCTGTCAATTTTCCCTTTGGGGAAAAATGACCAAGAATAGAGGGTCTCCCCCGTTTCTTCCACCTCCGTCCTCCGTCGCCTGCCTCTCCTCCTCCCAAAACCGTCTCATTTTCCACGACACAAAAGCGCGCGAGGCGCACCAACCAACCCGCCACCTCCCGCAGAACCCCGCGTCGCCCGCCCGCGCCCCGCACGCACGCGCGCGCAAGCCCGAGGTCCCAGGAGAGGACCGACCGGCCTCGCGCCCGCGCCCGCGCCCCTCGCCGGCGGCGGCGCCATGCCGCGGCGGGGCGAGACGCAGGAGTTCCGGCCCTTCCGGCGCTGGTTCCCGTTCCTCGTGCCGCTCTTCGTCGCCGCCAACATCGCCCTCTTCGTCCGCACCATGTACGTCAACGACTGCCCCGCCCACGCCGCGGCTGCCGCCGCCGCGATCGGCGACTCCGTCGGCGGGGCCGCCAGGGCTGCCGCCGCGCACGGTTGCATGCTCGAGCCGGACCTCGGCAGGTACGCGTTCCAGCCGTACAAGGAGAACCCCCTCGTCGGGCCCACATCCGCGACGTAAGACGCCGGCCCAAAGCTTGGTTCTTTGGCTCCTTCTGTTGTCACCGATGCCTGCATTTTGTGAAATTGGTTCAGATTTGAGCTAATGCACTTTGCTTTCGGCCTAAATTATGATAGTTTTAGGCATCAACTTCAAGTAATTCGGCTGTTATCGGTTTATAATTTCGTGATTTTGTAGGAACTTCTTGATTTGATATGACATCCATTGGCCTTTCTTACTTTACTGTTTATAAAAGATTTATATATATGACTAAGTTATGTATAATTCAGATGCTTTTCCTACATTGTACTACCTTCCTATATTTGATAATATTTTTAAAAAATATCCGTGATGTGTTTTTTTCACCCTTGCTAGTATTGTATCTGATAAGTGGCAACTGACATGTGTGCCAATTCTCCAGGCTGTTGGAAATGGGGGCACTAGAAACTGGTAAAGTTGCCAGAGACCACGAATGGTGGCGCCTCATCACTTGCATTTGGTTGCATGCTGGTGTTATCCACATACTTGCCAATATGTTGAGTCTCCTGATGATTGGAATCAGGCTTGAGAAGGAATTTGGTTTCCGTAAGTGCCGAGGCGATTTTGCATCTTCAGTTCTCTGCCTAGACAGTTCCTTCAAGAGCTAATAGCTATATAACTTGACCATGTGTAAATGTTTGTTTATCGCAGTGAGGATCGGCACACTATATGTGATCTCGGGGGTCGGCGGTAGCTTGCTGTCTGCTCTGTTTATGGTGTCAAATATCTCTGTTGGAGCTTCAGGTGCACTGTTTGGATTACTGGGCTCCATGCTGTCAGAGCTGATAACAAACTGGACAATATACGAGAATAAGGCCGGTTCTTAAATCTAAGGATTAATTTTCCAAACTTGTACTGTATTATATTTACTGTGCCTAATTTCATTCTTGTTTTGAAAATACAGTGTGCGGCTTTATTGACTCTTGTTATGATCATTGTTATCAACTTGGCTGTTGGGATCCTTCCACATGTTGACAACTTTGCTCATATTGGTGGATTTGTATCGGGTTTTTTTCTTGGTTTTGTGCTCCTAATGCGCCCACAGTTCGGATACATCAACCAGAAGAACTCTCGTCTTGGAGTTCACTCGGCCACGCCTAAATCCAAGTACAAGATATATCAAATTGTACTCTTGGTGATTGCTTTGGTGATATTAATTTGTGGGTAAATATCTTCCCTTTCAGCAGAAGAAATAATGATCTGTTCAGTTCAGCCTCTAGGTTTCAACTAACTGCCTTTGCTAAACTTTATCATTGGCAGGTTCATCACTGGCTATGTATTGCTAATGCACGGGTTCGATGCTAGCCAGCAATGTTCTTTGTGCCATTATCTGAGCTGTGTTCCTACTTCACAGTGGGACTGTAATAAAGCACCGAGCAACTATTGCCTCGTAAGTTCTTTTACACATATATAGTTCCAAGAAATGTCGTCGTCCCCTGAAATATCGGATGTTGCTAGTTGCGTATATAGCTTCTTTGTGGCATTCTGGACAGATGTTCCTAACAGCAAATGAAATGAGTATATTCTAAGAGATGTGCTTGATTCTCATACCTGAGCAGTTTTCTCTTCATAAAAATTCTCTTAGATGAAAACCGTTAAGAGCGTCAACCAGTGCATCCTGCTATGAGCTGATCACATGTTAAAACAGTCAAAATGTTCCCTCCCGCTGGTTTTCAACTATATGTCATCGCTTCTCCTTTCTACATAGGACCATGTGTTGACATTATCTTACCATAGAGTGGCCTCGTCTGTTTCATTTACGTGAAACAAATGCCTGCCATTGTTTTTGTTGCTACATTTTGGAACCTTATTTCAGTCTGTAAGCATAACTAGAGCTTTCATTTTAGTTTTACGTACTCGCCTGAAGTTTTACTGACACCAAGCTTCTCCTGCAGTCTTCACAGCTTGGAGACCAACTAAACCTGACATGTCAAAGCACCGGGAAGACAGAAATGTACGTTATCAGCAGCCCAAGCAACCCGGAGGCGGTTAAGCACCTTTGTCTCGGCCTTTGCAGCTGATGGATTGCGAATGTATGCGCTTTCGTGGCAAGAAACCTATGTCTCTGCAAATCTTTGGAAGGGAAAGTAGAAGCCTTTGTTCATAATGGGTGTGGCCTCTGCAATGCTTTTGGGCTTCTATAGTTCTCTTGTGTTGTATGTTGTATATTGCAAATGTCGATCGGCAGTAATGAAAGATGGATGCTTGAGTGAGGCAGTAGTTCCTGAAATCTCATGTGAGTGCTTGCATTCTTATATATCCTGTGTTATGGATGTTGAGCTTAATTAAACTCTTGTGCCGAGAGGAGGAAAGTCTGGTGAAGAAAATTTAACAGAAAACCTCACTCCATCGATCTTGTGCATGAAGAGGAAGTATATAGAACTCTGTTCTCATTCAAGAGCCGGAGCAATCTGAGACGGTGAGACCGATCCGATCGTGTATCACCAACCATTGAAAGATGAACTACATTGTTGGAACAAGATCCCAGGTCTTGGACGCGTACAAAGAACTTCAATCTGACAGCTCTGTTGAAACATCTCAAAGGCGGATCGGCAGCACAACTGCCATTATTACCTAAAAAAGGGTCCCGAACCCATTTCCCAGAGGGTTAGAGGACCTCTAATTTCTTTGGAGAGTTGCATAATTTCAATAGTAATAACAAGCAAAATGCTTGTATCACCTACATCACAAAATATTGCAGCAATATAGGCAAGAGAAGAACTCAATAGACAAATACAGCATTACAACTACTGGTCCACATTCCGGGTCGCACATACATAAATGGTTGTTGAAATAAGAGAAAAGTATACTTTTCGTCCTTCAATTTTTGGCGAAGTCTAGATTTGGTCCCTCAACTTTAAAACCGGACAACTTGCACCCTTAACTTTTCAAACCGGACAAGATTCATCCCTGGTCACGGTTTTGACCGGTTTTGGTGCCCCGGTTTTGACCGTTCCGACTCAAATTTGCCTACCTTTTCCAAGTCCAAGTACTGTTTTCAAATTCGGTTACTTTTTTCAAATACATGAACCTTTTTAAAATTTGTGTACTTTTTTTAAATCGGCGTACTTTTTTCCAAGTTCATGTATTTTTTCAAATATGCATATTTTTTAAAGTTCATTTAGTTTTTTTAAGTTTTAATTTTAAAAAATTGATGCACCTTTCGAGTACATTTTTCTGAAAGAGTTCATGAATTTGAAAATTTTATGCGAACTTGAAAAAAGTACGCGGATATGGACTTCTTTTGCGCAAAAATATGTGGATTTTAAAAATTATTGCAACTTGAAACAAGTACGTGAATTTCATACAAAGTTCATGGATTATAAAAGCAACACGGATTTTAAAAAAAGTGTGGACTTTGAAAAGCATGTGGATTTGAAATAAGTATGCGAATTTCAGAAACAATTCATGGCTTTGAAAAAAATTTGGATTTGATAAAATTACACAAACTTGGGAAAAATACGGGGATTTGGAAAAAGTACGTAAATGTTAAAAAATCATGGATTTGAAAAAAGTACGCGAATTTCAGAATAGTTCGCTGATTTGAAAAAAATTATGTTTATTTTTTAAAAAATACGTGACCTTGAAAAAACTATGCGGAGTTGAAAAGTGTATGTGAATTTCAAATAGTTCACGGATATAAAAAAATTACAGGAATATGAGTGAGCACCGGTCAAAACCGGGGCGAGTCAACACCAAAAACCGGTCAAAATCGAGTCTAGGGACGAACCTTGTCCGGTTTCGGTAGCTGGGGATGCAAGTTGTTCGGTTTTGAAGTTGAGGGACAAAATCTAGACTTCACAAAAAATTGAGGGACGAAAATTATACTTTTCTCTTGAAATAATAAAGATGGTTACTCAGATTTATTATAAGAGATTGTGTAAACATGATCGCGCATTATTTTTAGACGTTTGATTGATGCCATGGTGTCCTTGTACCGCTTTGGTCTTGTGCTCCACTGCATATATGGTCCACTGTATGTTCATCTCAGAACATCCGGAAGTCTCCTCAGTTTTGGTCCATGCCCCAGGCGTTTTGGCCTTATATCCTACACATGTTAACAATTGAAATGTCATGCACCTGGAGTTTTAAATAAAAGTACTCGTAACATTGAAAACGCTTACGAATGAAGGAGATACTATCAGGAGCCATGATTTGCACATTACTGACTAGACTCACATCCTCATGGAGTAACTGGGCACACACAATGCTTTTGGGTAATATAACCTAGCAATATCAGCATTGATCTGCTGTCTGTGATACATAAACCTACATACATTTCTCTACTAGCTATCTGTGGACACCAATTTTTTGGTATCGTCAAACAAATGTAGCACAGGAAGCTTCAGCCAGATCCAAGATCAGACCAAAGGCATCAACCGCAACCTTTGTCGTTCTGTCCTTATTAAGAAGATGAAACAAAAAGGGTGCAGAGGATATTGTGTTGGGGCTATTGCAGTATACCTGGTCGAATATCGCTGTCGGGATGGCAAGTGTCGCCACTGCGTTAGGGGCATCTACTATTCCAGATATCCTACCCTCACATGGACAACATGACAACAAAAGATAGACCTGCATACATAACCCAAAGTTCAGAACTAAGGATAATGTCCCTCTCTTATTTAGTACATAGTAGAGTACTTCCATTTTTTTGCGGGGATGGTAGAGTACTTAATTACGAGGTGACAATATAAAATTAACCCTGGTTAGTGCCTACCTGCTCCTTGGAGTACCCAAACTTGGAAAGGTATTCAATGGCATTGAGAACTGCACGCTTGTAGGCAACTGATGCATCAAGGAAATGCTGCTTCCCCGACTCATCGACGCTGATGCCCTCGAAGACTAACCATTCCGAGAAGCGCGGCTCCACCGGGCCTATCTCGAAGATAGGGTTCACATGAAGTGCTGTTGGACCAACAGGAGTCAAGTACTCCTTCATGCCACCTCTTATGATCTCACACCTACACAAAAAATGAATCAGCAGAATTTCACATGACAGTTTTCTGTCATCAAGACAGGCAAGTCATGTACAGTTCAGCTGAGAATTAAGGCAATTACTTTAGCTCAAGGAATCCACTCATTTCTATCGCTCCGCAAAATGAGACTTCACCATCACCTTGGGAGAAGTGCATATCACCGGTACTCAAATTTGCTCCTTCAACAAATACTGGCAGATAAACTTTGGAACCTCTGCTTAGATTCTTTATGTCACAGTTTCCCCCATTCTCTCTTCCAGGAATGGTCCTTGCTGCTTCATTTGCAATCCTTTGCCACTCAGGAGTCCCTTCTTGGATCTGCAGAGCATTGCATATATTGTTAGCATAGCTCTTTAATAACCATATATAAACAAAGTATCGATGGACACGTCGTACCTTCCCAAGTAAGCAGCTGTGGGAGGTTGGTAAGTTAGCAAGGGGTCTCTGGTGTAGAACTTCACACAGTTTCAGAGACTCGTGGCCCGTATCGACCAATTCCCTTTCCCTTTGGTTCCATATATTGAGAAGCTCGGCCGACGGTGCAGTTCCCACTATACCAGGATGAGTTAACCCCGGAAACCGAACACCTGGTATGCACAAAAATGAAACCATTGAATGATCTGAAGCTGAAACTCTTCATTCACAACAATAAATATCGGGGGTAATCCTCATTTTCTATAAAAAATTCACAACAATAAATAGCAGCAATTTCTTACCTGGTATCTGAGGGGAGTGTGCGTAAATCCCTTCGAAATACCAAATGGCTTTTCTTGCACTTGGGAAGTGGTCGGTCAAGAACCCGCCCCCATTCTCCCTTTCGAATATGCCGGTATAACCCCACTCATCGCCGGGAAGCGGGCCGAGGTTGCAGATCTCCACCGCGAGAAGATCGCCGGGTGAAGCTGGAACCCCCTCAGCATCAACTACCCTAAGTGGGCCACTGAGATAGTGAGGCTGTAGAAGACCCACACACATTCAGTTTGGTGGCACAGAAGACTTGCTTTTGTCTAATGCATATGAGAGAGAAATACCACTCTTTCTACTGAAATAAACAGAGCATCAAACCATAGTCAAACAACAGGATCAACTTTGAACCCCATGATCTAGATCGAACGATCTTCGGCGCCTTGTCTAACGAATCCGGTGATATGCTATTATCAAACGACATTTCTTCCATAGAAAAAGCTCACAAATAAAATGCATATATACTTACAGTGGTGAGATCCAGAGATTTGATGTCATCTGCGGAGTCATCGTCTCTGACCTGTCCTCCGGTCCAATCGACCATCTCAACACGGAACAACTCCCCCTCGGTCACATCGGCGACGGGAGGGATGTCCGGATGCCAGCGGTTGTGGAGTTGAACCTCCTGCTCCCATGGCGTCTTCTTCACATCGACGGGCACCACAAGCCTGGGAGTCAGAGGAGCCATGTTTTGTTGTTATGCCAGCTTCAGTGCTTCATCCTTTGTAAGCTCCACCTGCTTCTTTATATAAGATAAGAATGGCAGCGCTAGTTTTGAAGGCGCACTCCCCGGGAACGTTGGAGACTATAATAGTAGGATCCGTTGTCAGGTGAGATCCGTGAGATCGGTTTTAGTTTAAAATTTCTCAAAACAAGTGGCAATGCACATCCATGTCACATGTACAAATCTCAAGAATCATGTTGTCTTTTTTGTTTGTTTATCTAGCATTCTAGCTACAAATCTATTTTTGGGGGAACTATCTTGCTATAGATCGAATTTCGAGCTGAATGTTGTTGGAGTTGTAGAAATACCCCGTAGGTATGTCGTAAAAAACATTCCTTGTGGACAAATCTCACGGAATAAATCCTACAGTCTGATGTGGCAAGCTCAGATTGGAATAAAGTAACCCACAGCTGAAATCACAGTGGAGGGAAGCGATTAGTCGGAGCCTCGGAGAGTCGGAGGACACGTCTGTCCGTAGATTGTTCCCGTAAGGCACAGTCCGTGGGGAGACGAGGTTGACTTGAGGGCTTTGACATTGACGGATGCATGGGCCAGTGGTGCGAACAAACTCCCTCTTCTTGTGCTTCATGGCATCCTCTAATCCACCGTAGTGTTTTCCATCATCCAAGTGATCGAGCTCATAGCCATCGAAGCCCTAATCATCCATGATTGTTGCCGCCGCTCAACTAACCTTTTTTTTGCGAAAAATTTCCAATTTATTCATCTTCAATCATGGCTGTACAAAGGACATCAGAAATAAAAATTACATCCAGATCCGTAGACCACCTAGCGACGACTACAAGCACTGAAGCGAGCCGAAGGTGCGCCGCCGTCATCACCCCTCCATCATCGGAGTCGGGCACAACTTATTGTAGTAGACAGTCGGGAAGTTCTCGTGCTAAGGCCCCATAGGACCAGCCCACCAGAACAGCAACCGCCGCAGACGAAGAATAACGTAGGTTGGAAGGATTCAACCCGAAGACACACGAACGTAGACGAACAACGACGAGATCCGAGCAAATCCATCAAAGATAGATCCGTCGGAGACACACCTCCGCACGCCCACCAACGATGCTAGACGCACCGCCGGAACGGGGGCTAGGCGGGAAAATCTTTATTTCATCTTCAGGGAGCCGCCGCCGTCTCGTCTTCCTGAGCAGGACTCAAACCCTAACAAAATAAGAAAAAAAAACGACTAAAAGCGGAGCCCTCCCGCCGGCCCTTGGCAGGATCCACCGCGCCTCCATGGCCCTAGGGTCACCGGAGACGAGGCGGACCTGCGGCAGCGCCGGCGAGAGGCAGGAACTCTAACTTTCTTTTTTGGAGGAGGAGGGGTGACTTCGGTGCACGCTGTCAGGTCTTTCGTTCCATACCCTCGGTACGCTCCAGATCTAACCTTCGTGATGTTCCTGATGGATGCGAGTATTTTTCTTCTTCTTAAATTAAATACTCATCAATCCAACTCCATATAGGTTAGAAGTATCTAAAGAAACATATAGGTTAGAAGCACATGTTCAAGTAATGTAACTAAAACTTAGACTGGTCTGAATCTTATGGTATATAGTCCAAACTTACTCAACATCTTATCTCTTGTTTAAAATCCACTTGATCAAACCAGTGACTCACCCGTCACCTAACGCTTATGTTTTCAACATTTTCTAGTTCTAACTCATCCAAATTAATTCGTTCGTTTATACCTTTTATTCAATGATTGTACTCAGCGACCTACTCTCGTTGTGCAGCAACGCGTGAGATTTTTCGTTACTTTTTGGACTTAATTTATTTTTTGACAAGCTATATTTTCTTGTGTATGAGAGATACATTACGAAATTAATGATTTTTTTTAAAAAAATATGCATAATATGATCAACCGTATGGGAGCATACTAAACACATACACGTAAGGGATTTTTTTTGTTAAGGACGCTATCATCAGGAGAATTAATTAATTTTTTGAGAGATCGTAAGTCTGTATACTTCCATATTGCATGGTGCTTGTTGACCGGATGCAACTTGTTCTGGCGCTCGAGGCGTTCATGTCCGACTGACTGGGCCAAGTTCCTTTGATATCTACCGAAGTAAAGTCTATTATAAACCTTAAAAATGTAAAGGACGACACAAATGAACCCAACCTCTAAATCCCTGAAGTCCGTATCCTGACCTCATCGATTCCGGTCGTTTTTGACCTTTAGGCTGTATCCAAACAGAGGATTCCTACATGGCTTGGGAAAGCCCGGAATCGGTGCGAGTCGCGCTCTAGGCCATCTCCCAGCGTAAGGTGTGCACCAGCGCGTCCAGTACGTGGTGCGTCCAATATATGACATGCGTATGTGCAAATGCAGAACATATTTGCCGGCCGATGGATTTGCGCGTGGCTGCAGAGGTCGTGGCGCTAGACGCTCGTGCCGCTCCCGCCTCTCCGTGCGCGTGCTCCACGGACTGTGCAGAGGAGGCCGAAGAAGTGCTAGCGCCGTATAAGAGCATCTTCAGCCATTGTGCCTTTTAGGAGGCGTTTTTTCGGCCTCTTGAGGAGGCACCAGTGGATTTTTTTGTTTTAGGAACGACAAATTTTCCAGCCCCCCACCCCCCCACCCACCCACCCAACCGACAAACGCATTGCGCACGCGCCCACCGAGCTCGACCGCCGCCGCTCCGTTCTCGTGCCCGGTGAGGACCCCGGCAAGTGTGGACACGGGCGTGACTCGTGAGGTGACCATGGAGAAGACGACGCCCGCGCACGGCAGGGGCGCCCGCTGGCTGCCTCGCCTCCGGCCCACTTGTTGTCGTGCTTGCTATGGAGCTCAAAGATGAGGCGGTCCTCGTCGGGCGTGAAGGCGCGGCGGTGCATCCCGGGGCTGAGCTGGTTGCACCAACGCAGGTGACTCCTCCCAGATGGCCGTCGTCGCCGACATCGTCACTTACTATGGCTGGAGGAAGGTCACCGTCATCTACGTCGACACCGACTACGGCCGTGGTGGCGTCGACGCGCTTGAGGCCCAATGCGCCAAGGTCTCCTTCAAGGC
This sequence comes from Triticum urartu, assembly GCF_003073215.2. NCBI lineage: Eukaryota > Viridiplantae > Streptophyta > Magnoliopsida > Poales > Poaceae > Triticum > Triticum urartu. The sequence goes on from NC_053024.1 coordinate 40,279,817, forward strand.
GCCCTTCCCTCCGGACGCCGACGCGGCCGCCATCGCCGACGTGCTCGTGCGGGTCACCATGATGGAGTCCCGCGTCTGCGTCGTCCACGTCAACCCGGACTCCGGCCTCGCTGTAACACCCCTAGTGTCATGCTACAGTAACCCCCTGTTAATGGTGCCATGTCATCATGTTACTATTGCTAATCCTCACTTGATCCAAATCACTGTTCATATTCAAACTCAAATTTAAAGTCAAAAATTCAAGTTTGCCAAACCTGAAACTAAAATGTTCAAAGTGTGGCAAATAATCCCCGGGTATTTATCATGTTGGAACCAACCTCTTTTGGATTCCGAAAGTGCCCTTGAAAATTATTTAGTGGTCCAACATCATATTAATTGGCCTTTTCAATTTCCAAAAAAATGCTTGAACAATTCCGTTGGCTCTAAAACTTTTTATGCAACACCACAATTTGGTGCATGAATTATGTGCCAAGTTTCATTCTTAACAACATCCATTTTTGTGCTCCAACTATTTGCAAAACAAAAGAGGAAAATAAGAAAAGGGGAAAGACAAAAAAAAGAGAAAAGCAAACCCCCCTTTCACTGGGCTTCGGCCCAGCTGGCCACCGGGCCAACCAGGCCGGCCCAGCCGCCCCCTACTAACCCCCTCACCCCTCCCCCACGATCCCCACAATCCCCCCCCTGCCTGGATCTGGATCGCGCCCCGGCGCGCGCGGACCCCGCCGCCTCGTCCCTGCGCCCCATCGCCGGCGTCTCCCGTCTCCATTGTCGCCTCCCCGTCTCCTCCCCATGCCGGACCTCCTCGACCTCCTCCTCGGCGGCCTCCCCAAGCCACGATGCGCCCCGTCGCCGCTCCCCGTCTCTGGTGCCACCTCGCCGACGCCGCCCCACTGCCTCTTCCTCGCCGGACCGCACCGAGCCTCGCCGCCCTCTTCTCTTCAACGGGGGTGAGCTCCCCGTCGCCCCCCGTCTGTCTCCCCCTCCGTATGCTGCACCCCACGCCGTCCCGTCGCCGCGCCCGCCTCTGCGTGCCCGCGCCCCGTCGCGGCTCCTGCACGCCCGCGCACGCCCAGGGCGCGCCTCCCCCTCTACGCCCGTCGCCTGCGCCGGCTCTCACCGTTGCTAGCGCCGCTTGTGGACCGCCTCTGCTAGTCCCCGCTGATGTCGCCGCGCCCGCCCTTGCAGCGCCTCCGATCGCGTTGCGTCGCGCACGCGCCCGATCGTGCCCGCGCCCTACGGATTCCCCCGCGTCGTGCTCCTGTGCCTGCGCACTCCCGTTGCTGTGTGCTGCCTTTGCTGCTGCAGAGCCCACCCGCTCGTCCCTTCATTACCCGCACGGCAATTCCGGCAAGATTCCGTGCCATCTCCGCCGTATCCTTGGTCGCCGGCGCGCGTAGCGCTTCGAACCGACCTCTGTGCCGCTGGCTAGCAGGCTCTGATCATTAGATTAGGGTGCTAACCCACTAATTAGCACTAACCTGAACACTTAGTGGCACTAACGGATGGGCCTAGGGTATTTTAAACACTAACAAAAGGAAAACCCTAAACTGTCACTAACAGTGGGGCCCCAACCCCCTGAGAACGTTAAAATAATAATAATAAAGTTTTAAATTAAAATAATAATTAAATTAATTAATTAGTTAAACAAATTAATTAACTTAATTAATCCTATTAATTAACCTAATTACCTATTAGTTAAACTGAGACAATGACAAATGGGCCCCGTGTGCCAGGGTTGACCTAGTCAACCTGTGGACCTGCTGACATCATGCTAATGTCACGTACAGACACAATAATTGCATTTTCTAATTAATTTAAATCTGTTAATTCTAAAATTGAATTAAATTTTTTAAAATTAATATAAAATAATCCGTAACTCGGATGAAAATGTTTTCTACATGAAAGTTGCTCGGAACGACGAGACGAATCCGAATACGTGATCCGTTTACCTGTCATATGCCTCTAACTATCTGAACCTGGAACATTCCTCCTCCGGTCATCTGTCTGACACAGGTCCGAAACCGGGAAAACATTCCCGGTTGAATTCCCCCTTCACCTATATCGTGTAGCCATACGTTAGGTCACACCCGGCACATCATATAGCCACGTTATGCTTTGTGATGCTATGTTTGCTTTATATTTACTGTTTCTTCCCCCTCTTCTCTCCGGTAGACCCCGAGACCGATGCTGCCCTGGTGATCGACTACGTCGACGATGACCCCTCCTTGCCAGAGCAACCAGGCAAGCCCCCCCCTTTTGATCATCCCGATATCGCCCATTCCATTCTCTCATGCTTGCATTAGATTTTGCTACTGTTATTATTTGCTCCTATTCTGATGCATAGCCTGCTTATGTATCTGCTGTTGTACCTTACCTGCTTATCCTAAACTGCTTAGTATAGGTTGGTTAATGATCCATCAGTGACCCCCATCTTGTCCTTGTTGCCCCTGCTTCATCATTGAAGACCCGATCAACGGGATCGAAGACCAGGCCCCGACACCGCACATCACCCCCCTAGTTGTATGACTCTGCAGAGTTACCATCGAGTGCCGAGGGTGGAACCTCTTACACCACTCCTGATGAGATCTCTGTAGTGTAGCTATACGATCGAGGTCATCGAGGGTGATGTCCTCCTTAACCACTTCCTTACAGCTCTGTCGTGCAACCCCTCAAGTGTGAACCTCGAGGGTGGATCCTCTTACGTTCACCTTGATGATAACATCGAGTGGATTTCACCGGGGGTGATTCCTCGGGTTTTCCCCTTGATGTTTGGACACACAGTTACTATGGTTACTATGACTTTACACTGAACCATGTTACTAAAGACGGGTCGGCCCTGAGGGGTACCCGCGCGAGCTTAATCGCGAGTGATGTGGAGTCGGGTTGACCTGGAGGGTGCCCGTGAGATAATTACGAGGCGTGGCCGGGCATTCCTAGCCCTTGTCGCAAGTCCTCGAGACGGGGCAACGGGGTCACATATTTCGTGAGTCTCTGCTTGTTACCGCGTGCTCCTAATCCACTACGATTTGGATATTTGATCCGAGGGGCCTCTGGCCTGATAGCACTAACCATCACGTGGGCATAGTATGGGCGTTCTGCGTCGTATACATCAGCCGAAGCTTAATAGACGTCAGCGACTGAGCGGCGCGCGCCGCGTTGGACTGGTAAGCACATGCCTTTTTAAAGGAGGTAGCTAGGTCTGCTCACCAACCGCGTTCGCAACGTGCAGGAGTTCCCCGGGAGATGGCCCATGACCCCTGGGGGCATAGGTTTAGTCCGGCGTGCTGACCTCTCTATTAAGCCTAGGTCAGGTTGCGGCGTATTGTTTGGCCGAGGCCGGGCATAACCCAGGAAAGTGTGTCCGGCCGGAGTTAATCGAGCATGGTGGGTAAGTTGGTGCACCCCTGCAGGGAAGAAAACATCTATCGATAGCCTGTCATACGGTAACGGACACTTGGAGTTGTATCCCGATCGATACAACTAGAACTGGATACTTGTGATGAGAACTGGATGGTGATGAAAATTGGATTGTGATGACACTTGGATAGTATGGCTCTGGGATTGCTTTCTCGCAGGGATTCGAGAAAGGATCTCTGGCCGAGGTTGATAACACTTCTACTACTTTACTTTATGCTACTTTACTCCCTCCTGTTGCTGCAAGATGGTGGTTTCCAGAAGATGCTAGTCTTCGATAGGCTAGGCTTTCCCCCTTCTCTTCTGGCATTCTGCAGTTCAGTCCACATATACAACCCTTTTCATTGATACTGATGCATATGTAGTGTAGATCCTTGCTTGCGAGTACTTTGGATGAGTACTCACGGTTGCTTTGCTCCCCCTTTTCCCCCTTTCTTCTTTCCGGTTGATGCAACCAGATGTCGGAGCCCAGGAACCAGATGACACCGTTGATGCCTACTACTACGTGAAGACCGCCAATGACCTGGAGTAGTTAGGAGGCTCCCAGGCAGGAGGCCTTGCCTTTTCGATCGATATTGCTTTTGTGCTAGCCTCCTTAAGGCAAACTTGTCTAACCTATGTCTGTACTCAGATATTGTTGTTTCCGCTGACTCTTGTGTTTTCGAGCTTATGTATTCGAGCCCTCGAGGCCCCTGGCTTGTAATATAGAGCTTGTATTATTTTAATTTGTGTCTGGAGTTGTGTTGTGATATCTTCCCGTGAGTCCTTGATCTTGATCGTACACATTTGTGTGTGTGATTAGTGTACGATTGAATCGAGGGCGTCACACTCGCCGTCTTCGCCGCTACGCGCTCCCTCGGCATGATGGAGTCTGGCTACATCTGGATCGCCGCCACCCTGGACTCCACGCGGCCGCCCAATCCCAGGGCGATGAGCCTCGTGTAGGGCGTGGTCACGCTCCGCCGGTACACCCCGGACTCTGGCGCCAAGAGGTCGCTCACCTCCAGATTCGCCGCCGCGTAGCAGCTCGTCCTCCTCGGGGCTCCACGACATGGCGGAGCCGACGTCCGCGCGGGAGAAGTACTCGCCGCACCATGCTCCGGCGCCGACGCCTCGAAATCCGGCATGGCGTTGGCCGGCCTCAGGTCGGGGCGGGAGACGGCGGCACGGGGCGCGGCGAGGGACACTGGAGACGGCGGCGTGGGGCGTGGCGAGCAACTGGAGACGGCGGCGTGGGGCGCGGGCACGGGAGAGTGAGGCCTCGACCCGTCGGCCGCGGGCGCGCGGTGGCGGCAGAGCGCCGGCGCCGGCGACGCCAGGAGCAGGGCGAGGACGAGCTACATTTGTGGGCGATGATGGTGGTTGGAGTGGAGGCGTGGAAGAAGGGGCTGCATGTGCATGGGGCCCGGAGAAAAAAGATGGAGAGATGGAGTGGGAGGCTGACTGTGGGCCAAATGAAGCAAAATCTTCTCTCTCCTTCCCCAAGTGCCCCCGATGAGCTGGGTGTGGCCTCTGACCGTCGGCTCTAATTTTGGCTAAATTCAGCGAAATCTGGGCTGTTGGGGTCACGAGTGAGCGAAAATTTAGTCGCCGACGGCCAAAATGTGGTTCTGGGGGCATCCTAGGGGGGCGGCCGAAGATGCTCTAACATCTGCCGCGGCTCGTGTGCTTGGTGGCGCCGCCGGTGCCACGCCTTGCCTTGCTGCTAGCACGCGAGCAGGAGCAACACCCACGACGTACGACCCCATTGCACCAGCGATCATGCATGGTGACTGCGCATTCCCGGACCCGCAGACAAGTTACACGTCGTCCGTATTATCATGGAAGTGTTCTTTTTTAGTACTGTTGTTGCGATATTCCTCAACTAGTCTCCTTGAGCACCCGCGCCACCTGAACCTGATCCCGATGGATCTCCCCCTTGGATTGGACTTGATCTAGCCGGGACACTTGTTCCTCAAACTTGCTATCAGATCCTTCCAACCACGCCCAGATTTCTGCTATCCCTTCCGCTTGTTCCCGCAGCAGCCGCAAATTCCTACATCACCTTCTCCTCAATAGAGCACATCGCTTCCTCCAGATGTCTCGTCTGAGGGTTCAGCTTGACAAGCGTTGTCGCCACTCCCTCTGAATTCCTCTCGCACTGATTTTGGATTTCTAGCCAATCGCCCGAGAGCAATCAACAACCAATAACAATAGGTCGATGTTACAGAGGAATCTCAGGATTGCGGAGCGCGAATTGGACAGATCTAGCTCTGTGTACCACTTGTCATATTCGATCTAGGATTACTTTCTCAGATTTGAGTACAAGTGGAAAAACCAGAGGAGGATGACTTGGGGAAGAAGAAGTACATAGGGGATACAAAGGAAGGAGGAGGGAAATGTGAGCTAGTTCAATTATTCGCTGATCTCACCTACAGAATGATGGAGCTTATATACGGCCACTCCTATTTGGCGCGTAGGTCACCAAATAGCGAGGTGGCACGTACCCCCTACAACGTTGGCTCCTTTTCGGACCCCCCCCCCCTCTCTACGTTCTAGAACCTTCACACAACCGGGTTTTTTTTTTCATTTTTTTATTTCAGGTTTTTCTTTCTTTTTCCTTTTTTTACATGTTTTTCTTTTTCTTTACTGTTCTGCTTTCCTTTTTCTTTATTTTCTTTTCTTTTCCTTTTTTTTGTTTTTTCAGACATCTTCCAAATTTGCAAACATATTTTCTCAAATTGTGAACATTTTTTGAACACATGAATGTTTTTCAAATTCGTGAATATTTTTTACAAATTCATAATGTTTTAGAAAATTACGAACATTTTTTGAATTGATGAACAGTTTTTGCTGATTCACATTTTTTTCTGGAAAAATTAAACATATTTTCATATTCATGAACATTTTATTGAAATCGTCAACAATTTTCAAATTCCCGTTTTTTTTCTAAATCACAAAACAATTTTTAATCCGTTAGAATTTATCATTTCGCGAACATTTTTCAAATCAGGAATATTTTTTTAATGCACGAACAATTCAGAAATTTGTAATTCTTTTGAAATCCCGAATTATTTAAATACAAATAAAAAACTTAAAACAGAAAAACAAGCAAAAATGAAAACCAAGGGGCTCGGCACCCCGCATATCACGTGGGGGAGCGGGGAGGGTGTGCGCTCCCTGGTTCTGGCGGGGCAATCCTATACGATCTGTAGGGCGCTCGCGATCGCGGTGGTGTGTACCCCCTTACAGCGCGGATGTGGTATGGGCTGGCCCATTTCCCTGTTTTTTTCTTCTTTTCTATTTTATTTTCCCTTTTTTCTTTTTTATTCTTTACTTTTTCACCTTTTTGTGAATTTTCTTTCAAATCAACAAAAAATATATTACTCATCAAATTCAGAAAATGTTCATCAGATTTAAATTTTCTTCATCGGGATTGAAAGAATGTTCACAAAAATTCAAAATTTGTTCATCGTATTCAAAACTTGTTGAGCGTTTTAAAAATGTTCATTAATACTCGAATTTTTTTCATAGATTTTAGAAAATGTTCATCAAATTCAAATTTTGTTCATTAAATTAAAAACAAATAATCCATGTTTTTTCAAAAACATATGTTCAGCATATTAAAACTTTTTTCACCATAATGTTTAAAAATGTTCATCAAATTTAAGAAAAACTCACCATAATGTTTATTCCGTGGCACCCCCACGAGCGCCCATCTGGGCCGGCCCATAGCAGCGGCAGGGTGTCCCCTCTTTTCTTTTTTTTCTTCCCTTTTGTTTTTTATTATTTAAATAATTCAGGATTTCGAAATAGTTCCAAAAAAATTAAACTATTAGAATTTTGAAAAAGTTTGTTGAGCCAAAAAAATGTCCCTGAATTCGAATAATGTACACGAATTTAATAAATGTTCATGATTTCAAAAAATGCCACTGAATTTGGATATTGATTATCATTTTTTGAATTTGTGAATTTTTTAAACATTATGGTGAACAAATTTTGAATATGATGAACATGTTTTCTGCTACATGAACAATTTAGAAAAAAAACATGGATGAAAGAATTATGAATTTTATGAGCAAAATTTGAATTTGATGAACATTTTTTAAAATTAATGAACAAGTTTGGAATATTAATGAACATTTTTTGAAAATGCACAGCAAATTTTGAATGCGTAGAACAAAATTTGAATTTTAATGAACATTTTTTAATCCCAATGAACAAAATTTAATTCAATGAACATTTGGCGGTACTTTCGTTTCCAGATCAGGTTGCATAGCAGCCTCTCTCCGTTCGGTCTAGTGGATGAAGAGGTCTGATACCCAGGCGAAGCCGTGAGTGTCATGTATTGGCAGAGAGTTCAAGGTTGCCATGTGGTATTCAATTGTCCCTCCACAGCCTCACTTCTCTACCTGAGCTGATTCACTAGATGTCACTATTTTTCAGCAAATCTGAACCATGCTCGATTCCCTGCCAAACGGTCAATGTGTTCCTAAATCCCTGTTTGGGTAGCAGCGAGCTTTTAGTATTCTAGTGCAGAGTCTGTCCTGGAATTCGATTAATCTCCATGCCTGCCGAGCGAGAAGGGCTTGGTTGAACGATCTCAGATATTTTAAGTCCATTGCTCTGACTTTTGTAAGTTTTTCCCACAACCACCAACGGACTTTTCTTCTGTCTTCCTCGTCACCCCACCAAACAATCCTCATAATTTGCATAAGATCCTCACAGAGGCTTGCCGATGACTTGAGGACTCTTATGGTTATAGGTGGGGAGGGCCTGCACAACTGATTTGACCCAAGACCTGTTTACCATGTTCAGTGGTATTTCTCAGACAAACCTGAACACTTCTATCTATCATTATCCTTGAGAAGCTGGAACTTGCATTCTTTATCCTCCCTTCTGGAATTTTTTTTTTTTTGAGATGGAACACACGTATTCCATTTATATCACGGCTGAAACGCCGGTTACAGCACGGGTTACATCCACCGGGTAGCTATGAAACCACTCACGTCGCTCAGCTTGAGCTAGCCCAGCACCCATAGTGGCCAGCAGGTGTGCTGGCATGTTACATTCTCGGGGCACGTACAACACTTGTGCGTGAATAAACTGGGTTCCTAGCTTATCTTTGATTTGTGTGAACAAATTACCGAGAGGAGACAGATCATAGCTGTTGGAGGTAACGGCTTGGACAAGATTTTGGCAATCAGTTTCGAACTGAACTCTGCCCACACCAAGCTGGTCGGCCATATCAACTGCATTCATGAGCGCCAATACCACCAGCCACTTAGATACTTCCCAATCGTTTGTATTTGACAGTACCATACCACCAGCCACTTTACATTTGTTTCCTGGTCATGGAGAATGCTCCTGGGCTAAGGAGTTGGTCTGCGGTTGGCTTGTCTTTCTTTTCGTCGAACTGGGCTAGCCCGATTATATGATGCATGTCCTTCTTATTATTTAAGTTCATTTGATGCACTTGGTATGGCTACTTCGATCTTCATAGGCACGAAATTGATGGGATTTCACTACGTTGTTATCTTCATTTTTCATGTCTGGCATTTAAAAGATGCGGACTGTGTTTTTGTTGTCGTTGGTAACCTGCATATATTGCTGAAATAACCTTGAGATATATGGGCGAATCTGCATGAGAAACACAGATCTTTATTAACTCGCCATTATTATTTTTGTAAGAATGGTAGACTTGTGACATTATATGTGTGTTAATTCACCATGAAGGATTGCCTTCTTTAGAAAGCCAATCAAATAATTTGTAGGGTCATTGTACTTACAGAATAATTCCATAATGATCATGCGGGAGCTTTTTCACCAATTTATCATTGGCTTACCGTATTGCAGGAACCGTTTGACGTGATGGGGTTAGTGAGTAGACTTACGAAGGAAATGCTGGAGGAAGAAGATAGAGAGCGTGCAGTAGAGAGCGTCGTAAGGTCAGGCCTTCTGTATGGATGAGATAGAATCCCTGAGAAATTGGAGCTGCTTGATCCCATCTTTGTTCTGTCCATCAAAGTTTGTGTCTCTGGTCTTGGGAGGACTTGGTGAACAATTGGGCCTGTTTGCATCTTCCTGCGTGTTTAGCGAACATTCTGGAATCTGTGTTACTTTTAATGGGAATTGCTAGAAATCCACCGTCCCCTGAGTTTACAGGCCGCTTAAATTCATGTGGTGCAGGTGTCTTAGCATTTGTTGTCTGAGCTCGATCAAGAATGAGAGCGAGGAAAGTTGCACTGTCCGTGGATGAGTAGCGCATCCTGACGCAGTCATCTTGAGCCAACGCCCATTGAAAAAAAAAACCCGAAGGCATGTCATGATGCAAACAAGTCTTTCACAGCGGCACAGAAAGAAAAGCTTTCACTTGTTGAAGCATCTACTCTCTCTGTACCATAATACTTGTTGTTGGGGGAACTTGTATTAGTTTTCCCAGCTACAAGTATTTCGATACAGAAGGAGTAGGATATTTTGATGATGATTATATATACGAAAAATGTATTTGGCAACCCTGTGACAGATTGCAAAAACGCCACACCACCTGGATGCCGTCGATTTGAATCCACCTAACGCATCCAGTATCGTCAGATCCTATCGCGAGCATCCGCCCCCATCGGATCTGTCGACACGAGCGGTGGAAGACTGGTCAACGGGGCGGTGTGGGCACGCGTCTCCTCTGGACGAGGATGTAGGCGACGGCGCTGGCGACTTCCAGTGGGGAAGGCTTGGGTCTGGATGGCAGATCCGGTGGCCAGCGTCGTGGGGCCGGCCGAATTTGGTCGAGGATGGGCGGAGGTAATCGGCGGCGGCAGAGGGCGGCACAAGGGCTCTGTCTCGGGGCTGAGGTCGACCAGAGAGGAATGGCTGAGAATAGAAGGGAGAAGGGGCACGGCTGGGTTTCTGACCTGCTTCGGTGGCCGGTGGTCACCGGCCGCATGGAGACTCGTTGTCTCCTCGGGGGGACGGCACGCCACAAATGTGGCAGCGGCATGGCTCATCCGCCACGCCGGCGACGGCCATCTCCAAGTAGCCGCTGACGCTGGCCGTCGCACTGGTGCTGCTTTTCTAGCCAATCACTATGTGGACTTGCCGCAGCAAAATACAGTAGCTGCTGCGCAAGTGATCGATGGATGAACCCTATGCGCAAGCGTCACTCCCGCTCCGCCCGGATGTGAAACAAGCAGAAAAGGACACACCCGATTGTGCCACCCATGTTTCTTGATCCAGAATTTCTATTGTCTAATTGGGTAGAAAAACGGCGCACTAAAACTACTGCTAATCTACTTAGTTGACAGTTGTTTGAATTCCTGTACTAGTAGTAGATATAAGTAAGTAAAAGTATTTGCTGCACTGTGCCAGATGGATTAATTAGTCCGTTTGCGACTGCTACAAGGTTGCCTCAAGTGTAGTTGGTTGAAATTCAGAGAGGAAACTTAGGTTCAGTCATATCAATTCAGATTCACAGAGAAGATGCTGATTTTTATATGATTTAGCATTTGAAATTAAGAGAGAAAATTCAGTACTAGATGAAAATTAGTTTCTGTACAATACACTACTTTCAGGTCCTATATATCATTTGTCCTGTTGATCTTTTTATTAACTTGTGTTTTAGCAATATGAGATCACTGATCTGCTACAACATTTGTAGTGCTAGTGACATAAGTCATAATCTCCCGCGTAGAGCTACTGACCGTCTCTCAAGTGACTTAGGAATTATCATCGCGATGATTTTGACCCAATGAAAAAACGGTTGTTGAAAAACATAATTACGGTAACTTTTTTTGTGTACATAGCATTGGTAATATATGCACCACGAACTACATAATTTACATATAAGAATCACGGTAACTTTGAGTCGGAGGGAAAAAATGTTGAAAACATACCTCCTGTGACTTCTGTGAAAATAGCATGATAATATATGCCCCACGGACATAATAACTTAGGTGCAAACACCGTGGTATTTTGGACCCGAGGAAAAAGTTGCTAAAAGCATACTCATGGTAAATTTTATGTAAGTAGCATGGTAATGTATGCACCACGGACCTAATAATTTAAGTGAAAACACCATGGTAACTTTGACAACGGGGAAGAAAATTATTGAAAAGAACCCCGATTGATTTCTATGTAAATAGCTTGGTAACATACACACTGGAGGCCTAATAACTTGGATACAAACACCATGGTAACTTTGACCATGTTAAAAAAAATTGTTGAAAAGGTATCATTGATAACTTCGGTGTAAATAGTACGATAATATACGCAACGCAGACCTGATAACTTAGGTGAAAACACTGGTAATTTGGACACGAGCAAAAAAATTTCTAAAACATACCACCGGTAACTAATGTGTACATAGCATGGTAATATATGCACCACATACCTGATAATTTATGTCCAAAACACCATGGTAACTTTTCAACCCATGAAAAAAAGGTTGGTGAAACATACCCCGGTAACTTTTGTGTAAATAGCATGATATTTTTAAGCAATGTAGACCCGATAACTTACGTACAAACACCGAGGTAACTTTGGCCAAGGAGGGGGGAAAGTTGTTGAAAACATACCCCAGTCACTTATGTGAACATAGCACGGTAATAAACGAATCACACACTCGATAACTTACATACAAATGATAACTTTGGCCAACGAGGTAAAAAAGTTGCTAAAAACATCTTCTCCCTCCCTCGCCTTCGATAACTCATGTGAACATAGCTCGGTAATATATGAACCACATACTCGATAACTTACATACAAACAGCACGTTAACTTTTACCAATGAGAGAAAAAATTTGTTGGAAAATATACCCCCGATAACTTATGTAACGGTAATATACAAACCACATACCCCATACCTTATGTAAAAATATCGTGGTAACTTGACTAGGGGGCTGAAAAGCATCCTCTTGTAACATGTGAAAATACCATGGTAATATATGAACCGCATACCCAGTAACTTACGTACAAACACCACGGTAACGTTGACTAAGAGGAAAAAAGTTGTTGAAAAATATAACCCGGTAACTTATATCAAAACAACATGGTAATATACAAATAGCATACCCGACAACTTATGTACAAACATCATGATAACTTTTGAGCAAAGAGGAAAAGTTGTTGAAAAACATTCCCCGGTAACTTATGTGAAAATAGCACGGTAATGTATGAATCACACATATCTGATAACTTAAGTACAAACATCAGGGTAACTTTTGATCAAGGGGGGAAAGTTGTTGAAAAATATAACCCCGATAACTTATGTTGAAATAGCACGATAACTTGCATACCACAGGCGTGATAACTTATGTAGCTGAGACGTAGTAAGTTTAGACCCGGAAAAAAGTCATTGGAATATACCAATATGGGATCTAGTTTTGAAGATTTCATCGTGACGAATCTTTTATGTGAAAACGGTTTTTGCATCGGACCGACGGTTTGAGCCACAAAACATTTTGAATTTTCGGAATCTATGATGACATCATCTTTTTGTCCTCTAGTGCATACATGCGCATGTGGAGAAGGTGGGAGAACCATGTTTATGTCCTGGTAACTTATTTGGAAATAGCACGATAAGTTGCATACCACAGATGTGGTAACTTATATAGCCAAGACGTGGTAACTTTTGACCCGGAAAAAAAGTCATCGAAACATACCAACATGGGATCTAGTTTCGAAGATCTCGTCGTGAAGAATTTTTATATGAAAACGATTTTTGCATCGGACCGACGGTTTGAACTACAAAACATTTTGAATTTTCAAAATAAAAAGAATCTATGATGACATCAACTTTTTTGTCTTCTAGTGTATGCATGTAATTAGAGAAAGAAATGCACGTGGAAAGTGATTCATACTAATGCAATTATGCATGTAATTAGGAAGGAAACGGAGGTGTGTGTGGTAGTTTTAGCTATGTGGCACACGTGTGCCAAATATCGCAGTCCTTATATATATTATCACTATACCGACACGAGCCTGTGTGATGGGATTGGGACGTTTAAGGAAGGGGAGCCAAGCGCTATCCTTTCAGACGCCCTGGGTGTGTGTGGGTGTCTGAGTCTGCGCGCCGTAAAAAAAATGATGGGACCAAGGCAAGCACAGGATCAGTCGCGCTATGCTTCAGATGCCCTTTGGCTGGAAGGTGCCCCTATACTAGCGTGTGACATGCCATCCAACGCCGCACATTATTATCAGAAGAAAAAAAATCTTGTAAGGTGAATGTCAGAAAAAGGACCCACATTATCATCGATTTAAGGCTCAGATAAAGACAACTTAAGCCCTGGAGAACACAAGAATTCTTCTTCAGGGTTCACTAAAAGATAAAACTATACCATGCAGATTTTGACCCCCAATCATTCATACATAATGCACAAAATGGGGATGGCACACTTATTTAGAGCAACAACTTACTGGAAAACTATCTAAAGGGATCTCTAGCAGACACCCCATCATATAATCTCAAATCGTAATCTCTTATTCCTGAAAAGAAAAGGCGGATCTGTCAAAACTCAATCACTCACTCTTTTTTACTAGTATTTACACATTTCATTTTGGACATGTATATTTTTATAACATATTTAATTCAAAACTTGATCTAGAATATAACATATTTAATTCAAAACTTGATCTAGAATACATATCAAATACAGTACTCCCCCTGTAAATTAATATAAGAGTGTTTAGATCACTACTTTAGTATTCTAAACACTCTTATATTAATTTACGAAGGGAGTATAATGTTGTTGCTGCTGATCCAGACTACATATTACTAAGAACATACTCCCTCCGTCCGTGAATACGTGTACATCTAGTTTTTGTCTTAAGTCAAAATTTGATTACTTTGACCACCTTTCTAGGAAAAAGTAAAAGCATTTATGGCGCCAAATTAGTATCACTAGATTCGTTTTGAAATGTACTTTGATAATATATCAATTTGATGTCATATATGTTAGTACTATTTTCTATAAAGTTGGTCAAAATCTTAAAACTTTGACTTAGAATGTATACTTATTCACGGACGGAGGGAGTACTAGTTTTTTCCCTACACAAAAAAAAGAGAGCATAGTAGTTACTCTAGCTAATTGCCTAAACTAAGCAAAACCATCAGTGCAATGGCTCCCACATTACAACAGCTTTTCTTCTCAGGGCCTGCATCTCCTTGTTTCACCTTGCTTCTCAAGTGCATCTATCAGCGAATCAACTAGCCTCTCTCTAAGTGATCGATACTAGTAGTCTACCATCAATTTTAATTAGTCAAACCAGAGCAAACTAGCATGTTAATTTGCTCCTACACTACTCCTAAAAAAGCAGAGCCCAATCACATACACCGAGAAAAGCAGACAAGCGGCTGATACATCTATATGAAAAATAAACTTTGCAATCTGACATAACAGTGGCAGTGGCGTGAGGACTGTCCAGGATGATGAACTCGGTTTGCTTCTTGATGCCCTATTCAATGATAACCAGGATAGAGGCATTGAGCAAAAGAGACATCACTGTCATAATAACTGAGATGACCATTCAAGAACTCAGGGAACTATTGATACTTAGACATAAAAGTTTAAAACACCATTATTAAGTTGATCAAACTACAGAAGCCCATATCTCTTAGTGCCCAACGAAACTGGGGTCCCATACAAGTTTGCAAAACTAACAAGACTGACACAGCAAGTAGATAGAAACACACACGAAATCTAAACTTCAGCAACTCACAGGACCATCTCCTCAGCAAATCCATGTGATCATCAGATGGATTACAGCCGAACATAGCATAGCAATCCAACGGTGGAACTGACACCCACTTGCACAGAATCCTCAACATTCTGTATGTTTCAACGATCCCTGAAAGCACAAACCAAATAACTTTGTTCAGCAGGGCCGTCTTCTCTAAGCTCTCGATTAGTATCTAACAGGTATTCATAAATCACTATATTAAATATAAGAATCTCAAAGGCCCAACTTGCTGCGTAGATGTCGTCCTAACTTGTCGTCGTGTCCCAAAAAACACACCGCTACTCACTACTACTACTTAGATACGAAATGAATATAGTCACAACTTGATGAGGTTCTGGATTAACTTAAGGTAGTGTGCTTGCCCTTTTATGATACATGCTGGAATAAATTTGCCTCCTTTAAATGGACTGTATTATTTGTACCAAATGTATATAGTTCTAGCAGTTCCCTAAGGGTTGATTTTTATTTCTGCTCCTTTTTCTAAATCTGAAACATATGTGATATCAAGTCATTTTTGCATAATCTAGAATTTTGTTCATAGGCATAGTTTGTGCTTTGCCTTTTATGTCAGAATAAGAGGTATTTTTAATTATATACTCACATATGGTCATCTGATTAAGATTTGAGATAAGTAAGCGATTGTAAACGTAATGATGGAAAACAGTGGGCTACTCATTAGAGTGGATGGTAATATTTCTTGCCTACCATCATTTGGGTGTGTGAAAGCGGTGCGCTAGAGTGTTATTACCAAGTTCATCGCCTCAGGATTCACACATTTGTGTGAATAGGTGGACAACTTGACCACCATCGGCGGTGGTGACCAATAGGAAAAGCGGCAACATGGATGGAGCCCAAATGATGTGCAAGGATTTGTTTCTTCTGTTGCAACGCACAGGCTCTTTTGCTAGTGAAATAGATAAGGCCATTAAAGATAGTGTCATAATAAAAGCTAGGGCCTGCTTCTAACTTAACTTTACGAAGTGTGCACCCTACCATTGACTTATTGTAGTATCTAGAATGTTTTTGAAAGTTCAAAATAAAAAGTCCACTGCAAAGATCAATACCTTGTGAGATTCAAGAACTTGGGAAACTCGGATGGAAGGAAGGACGCGAGAAGGTGGGACTTTTCTTTAACCATGTCAGCATCTTGGCCACAGAGGTCTTCCTCTCCTTTAATATATGAAACAATTGAAATGACTTTCTGAGTAATCATATCCAACGTAACCATGGAAACCTTGTCAATCTTATCTCCTTCCTCAGAGATCAAATAGTGGACAATATTAGGGCTGTCCATGCTCACAAGAGGGTACATCAGGGCTTGGCGCGGGAGACATTCAGAGGTGTTGTAATGCCACAATTCATTAGCTATCTTGACCCTTTCGTGGAAACAATTTATGTCACCAGTCTCCGTTATGCTCAAAGTATCAGTGAGGATGGTAAAACCCGTACGAGGTTTAAGTGGGCCGTAGAGTCGTTTATCATTGCGAAGAATATACGTGTACTTGAGAAGATCACCAGTGACACAGAGGCTACGGTTGACCTCAAGGAAACCTCTTTCTTGAGTCGTTGTAGGACGGTTACTCGTAGGTAACCGAAGATAAAAAATGTTAGGTGTTTCTGCAAATATATCGTAGAATAGAATACCTCCTGCGTAGTAGGAAATCCAGCAGATATAGTTGTTGAATGTGACGACAGCATCCGTCAACCAATTATCCAGGGCCAAGTATTCATGACTCTGATGCTGAACAGGTATCTTTTGAAGCTCCCACATGCCATGGTCGTCAGGATCCGACACACGTGAGCGGAGCACGCACACTTCAGCTTCCATCCGGTGGGCGCCTCGTATCTTGGTGACCATAGCCAGCTGTGCCACGGCAAACTCTTCTTCACGGCCGCGAATGAGCCCTAGAGTGTTGGGGAAAAACACTCGCCGCATAGTGGCATCCTCCGTGTCTTCTTCCTCACAAGACGGAGTTTCCTCCTCCGTGTCTTGTTCCTCACAAGAACACGGAGGTAAGACCATGGGTATGGTGCAGACGGGGAGGCGTTTGAGCTCCATGTGCGGCCCAGCTGCAGGATCCGAGGATGCTATGCAGACGAAGTGGTCATGCGTGATATGACCTTCCATAGAGACGAGCTGGAAGAGGATGAGGTCACGGTGCGCAGCCATGAGCGCGGTGCCGGCGCTGGAGCCGTATTTTCCTTTGGTGCCGCCGGGCCACCGCACGTAGAGGCGGGAGACGGCGGGCGGCTCGGCATGGAGGATGGCGACGTCGAAAGGCCTGCCGAGGGAGGTGGACGAGGTGGCCCTCAGGGGCGCCGTAGATTCGTCCGGGAAGCCGCCGTCGCCGTCCTCGTCCCTGCGGTAGACGAAGCGGTCCAGCATCATCCAGCCAGCAGCCTGGTCGGATCCAGCCATGGCCATGGATGATGGGTCGGCGCAGGGGTGGGGTGGGGTGGGTTAGGTTTCGCGAGAAAAGAGGGCGGCGCTGGAGGGAGGGATATCTGCGAGATGCTCGATCTATCTATCTAATGATATACTAGGTGGAGGCGGTATTATAACAGCAAAACGGGGCGATTTGACATTTTCAACCGTTGGATAGCAATACTGGACGTCCCAGATCTATCTAGCGTGCGGTGACGAGCCTCTGTCCGTCACTCTCGCGGCCCGCCCGGCTTAAGGCCGCTGCTCCGCAGGCCAACTAACCATGTTATCTGTTACAGGCCCGTACCATGCATCCCTGCCTCTCTGTCGCTGCTCAAGTTGCCTATGTCGTGCGTTCCTCGCCGCCGCGGCCGCGCGAGATGTGTCAGTCCAACCCTCTGTCACCGTCATAGGGACTCCATGCCGTTCCCTCATCTCTGCGTCCACCGACCTGGCTTGCCGGAAGGCTATAACGAGCGCCCCGAAGCCGCCGTAATCATGTTCACCTCCTGCAACAATGGTGATTATTTTTTCCATGACTGTTATTTATGGCTCCCTCGTCTCGTTGCTCACATGTACTCCTGCTCATCAGCCATGTTTCCAGCTTAGTTTCGTGTTCAAGTATGAGGGCAAGGATCAATGGAACACCTGTTTTGTTCAATTCGATTATAGGAGACCAAAAAGAACAAGTGTGTCGATTGACCTCTGTTTGTGGTGCTGTACAATTACAAGCATGTTTGTTTGTTGTCTGGTGGATATACTTGTTGTTGTTGTTTGCTCCCTTGGTGGCCCTGCTGTGTGATTTCATTTCATTTCATACAAAATTGAGAAACGGTAAAACTGAGCCACAGCTACGACGGAACGGAACGGTCGACTCAGAGCTTGCTGTTCTGTATGATGGAAGTTCCCGTACATGACGAGATGACTCGAATGGTGGTAACTTTATGGGCGATCTGGTATGCGCGGATGAAGCTAATACATGAAAGAGTCATCCAAAGTCCATTATCAACACATTTGTTCATAGCTGGATTGGAACAGCTTCAGGCGCCGAGAGCTGTCACATGCATTAACAACTTCAAATGTGCAAGTTAGACCTCCACAAGGAACTATCAAAATAAATGTATGGGAGGCAACTACGCTAGTTGTGCAGCATAACAAGTCATAAATCAGATTGTTAGTTTTCATATACGTATTTCCCCTGGTCACAATTTGTTTCATAACGACCACTACCCGTCAATCACATCAGAGTGATGAAAAAAAACATCAGTTCTTCAAAAAAGAATATATAGAATAGTTCTTCCCACCACCAATTCTTTTTTAAAAATGCTTTGCTAGTTGTGCAGCATGCTTCAACCTTTTGTAAAATGATAATATTTCACCTTCAAAAACTTGCATTTGATTGATTGATCTTGGCGCAGGGGAACAGCGCAACAGCGCAATGTTGATTTCGAGCAGTCTGTCCACGACCATCGATAGGAGCGTCGGCGTGTGTGAGCGACGGATCGAGCAGGTGGACGTTCAGACATCCCATGCATTTTTAAACCATTTATTTATTATTATCATTTCCAAACAAGACTTTTCTTTTTCGGATTTCCTACACTATTTGATTAACCAAACAAAAAATTGAAGAAAAAAATCCTCATGAATCTTCGCGTAAAATCCAGCAGTGTAGGAGTTAGATGAGACATAGTTATTTCTCATCTAGCTGAGAACTAGACACATCCTTTCTTTTTTTAATTGCTATAAGAACATTATTACTGTATCTCCCTATCTCTATATATGCTACAATATGATTTTGATTTAATATAATCCAAAATCCTAAAAAGCACAGCTGCACTTTTTTCTTACCTAGCACATACCCAAGAGGCCAAGACGAAGGGGAAAAAAGGGTGTGTTAAGTGACCTATTGAGCCAACGATTGCTTTCTATAGTAGATGCCTTCTTATTATAATTTTAAGTGTGTTAAAATATCCTGGATTGCTTACTGAGGCCAGGATAAGTGAGTGCATATAATTGTATGCAACCTTTTTCTTTTAGAAAATAATGGTATGGAACTTGGGAGGCAAGAAAACAGACTTGGAGTAGTATACAAGATAATGATTCTATCTAATCATCTCCAAACAATTTCATATATCCCTTGTCGTAGCCAGTGGCGAATCTTGGATGAAAATGAAGGGCTGGCTCAACTTCTCAGTACAAGGGTTGGAACGGGTAAACAGCAGGCTAGACACTAGACAGTGGGCTGAGATGGGCTAGGAACTAGTAGTAAATTTTCGTTTTTCAATTTCAGAGGGCAGGCTTGAGCCTGTTGAAGCATGCCCAGTAGAATCGCCACTGGTCGTAGCGGTAGCAGCACGGACGATTAAGACCAACCAAAGCTTTTTTCATCATGGGCATGCACGCCACACCATGTGTGTGCTTCAGTACTTTGTACATTCCTGGGGTTGTGAGCATCCTTGATGCTCCCATGTGTGCTTATTCGCTCTCCCTTCTGTTCCCTCTCGCAGTCACAGGAGTAACGTGGACACTTTGATTGGAGTAGAAGCCGTCAAGTTGCTCAAGCAAGGTGAGAGCTTCTCGCCCAAGTTGGGTGGCGGTGGGGCTGGGGCTGGGGGTATGGAAGCAAAACTCTTAAGCACTCTGAGAAATTTCACTCTAATCACACTAAGAAATTCTAGGTGATATATGGGTTTTCGTACTACTGTATAGAGACAAAGTTTGCATACCTCATAGGATTCCGATATAGAAGCAAGTACAGATCCGCCACACTCTGAAACTAATAAGAAATTGGATGACTAACCACGTTTACTTCTGCAGGTTGAGCCTGAAACCAATAAATTCAGCTGAACTCCCCAAGTTCCGAAACTACAAGAAAGCCATTGCTTTGTGCTGCTAGAAAGAGAGGAAAACAGCAAATGAAGAAAGTTTATACTTTCACATCTCCACCAAGTCGAGCAATAGATGCACGGACCCGTACATCCACAATCTTTTTCAGGTCTCGTTGTAATCTTCTGTAGAAATCCTTGAACATAGTTGAGGCTGCAGACAAGACAATATTCTATGACATTGACAACAGACTCAAAACACTGAAATGTCAGAGAAAACAAGATTTGATGTACAAACCTTATAAAGAGATCCCCCATGTGTCAATTGGGGATGATTGGATGCACTTGTCTATAACATCTTGCAAAGGAGTGGTAAAGTCATTGTTGTAGATCTCGGGGTGAAAGAATATCTCCAAATATTATGCAGCATTCTTGAGAAGATTGAACTAAGAGAAACGAGCTTTGAAATGGAAATGCATCGCAAAAAAGATCCAAGATCCTCCGAAATATACTGTCTGCAACGGCTATCCATAAGGTCAAGTTTTACATTTTAGTATAAAGTGTAAACTACCCTGAACTTCGCCTCAAGTTCACTAACGGTGCTAAAACTTTCAAGCGGTCCAAAACGAACCCTAAACTTATGAAACAGGTCCATGTTACTAAGTGTAGACGTCACACCAGTTTTACAGTTCTGGTAAAGGGTGAGCCTAAATAAGACATGACACCACAGAAGTAACTACAGATGTCCTAACCTCAGGGCCCAAGAAGCGCTCGTGTCCAATGTCACAGGTGTATGGAGCGCCAGTTCTGGGTTTGATGCCAGTCAAGTCGTTTTATGTACTTAGGGTTCCCTGCCATGCTTATTAAATTCCTAAAACCAAACAAGCACAATGTTAATATGATTATTGTTATTTCTGGATTACTTCTTATGAAGAAAATGATTTAGAGTGGACTAGAAAAAAACATGATAATTTAACAATCAGCAATGGCAGAAAACAGTAAAGAGGAAAACAAAATTTGACACAACATCTCAATAGCATGGATTTACACAATCAGGTCCGTGTCAGTAAGGTGATAAAATGTCAATGCATAAGCCGAGTGGCTGGCTGCTATACTAACACAGGTAGCCAACTGCATTGCTTTCAGGAAGCTTGTTGAGCTGAGAATGAAAGAGGAAACTTCCTTTCTATAAAGAACTAAACTTTTCTGGAAAACAGAACAACAGATACTCCCTCTGTCCCATAATGTAAGACGTTTTTCGACACTACTGTAGTGTCAAAAAACGTCTTATATTATGGGACGGAGAGAGTAGCATATAGATGTTCAACAACTAGCATAGTTAACGCCTGATGTACTTAATACCTTCACAATATCCAGACATATATAGCAGTGCATTTCCTTCACCCTCCTTGCTACATCAAAAGATTCTTTGAGTGGAATGTGTTCACTGCTTTCCTGCATTCAAGAATTAGAAGTTCGGTATTCATACTCTATATGACTATTTGAAGCTAATTAAGGAAATTCCGTATGCCCTTCCTATAGTTGATATGTTTTCCTTAGTCACGAGGCGACGATAAACAACATGAGTTTCAGTCTCTCGTTGTTTTAATATAATGATTAATACTTGTGCTCATTTTTTTGACAATGCGCATGACTGAAAACATTATTCAGAACTATGTTATCACGATCCAAAGAATCTAGGATTTTTACAAACTATGTCTTGGCCCAAGAATAGTTCAAAAGTTGATTCAACTGCTCAAGCACCCCACAGAAGATAAGCATAAATATATACCTTTATGACTGAATTTGTGTTGCTACCGACATGGCGATATCTTCAAAATTTCCAAGTGAAGTTAGCATATTCAGATAGCTTTTTTAGATTACTAAAACTGAAGATCTGAACTGATAGAGATCGGTATATCGAATTTAATAGAAATGTTTTTGTCTGCACTAACCAAATCTGAAGGGGCATTCTTTTGTGACCCGATCCAAGTTAAGTCCTAGCAAGAATACTTTTCAGGCTGTAAGGATTGAGTTATGTTTTCTGTCTTCCTAGCCGCCATGCTGATGGGAGGTAGACAATTGCGGATGGTGGAGATGCAACATTCGTTCTGTTTCTGTCATGCATGTATGCACTTTCGTCACCATTCTCTGTAACATCATAAATTTTTGCTGTATACATAGCAATCAGATACATGTGATCATTTTCCTCTGTGTGGTAAAGAAATCTATGTGGCGCTCGCCACATACTGAATCTTTTATTGCATGAATGACACCTTAACAAAATATGCTTTCTACTTTCTTTGCATTTGCTTCTAAGAGGTCGAACTTCTTGTTCCTTATATTATTTTGTAAGGCTCTAAAAGCCACAGAGACAAGTGCAGCAACTCAAAACAATGAAGGCTAGCATGTGAGATGATATTGGCGAGCGTTCAGGTGCACCCTGTTGAAGACCACTGTGTTCCTGCTCTTCGACACTACCCACAGGAGAAGGCGGACTAGCATGTTGTCAATGTCAAGCGGGATCTCATGTAAAGGAGCAGCAAAAGCATGTATGCTCCAATGTGGTTGCACGAGCGGCATCTATGTCAGCAACAGTATGCGCGTCAAGAAGAGCGAGGGCTGGGGAAACCAATCAGCAGGTGAGTTAGATTCTCTTCAGTGCCAGGCCACCGCTACACTGCATAGAAGTGGAGCAACACTCATGGTACCGTTGTTGTTGATTGAAACAGCATTTTTATTGATATTTGTATTCGCCAACGAGTGCGTCTGCATTTTCCCCAGCAGCCCTAGAGGGATCAAGATGCGTACAATTAAAAAGGAGATGACAGGCCTGAAAATGTAAGAATTGAAGCAATATATCCACTTTCTTGAATCTATTTTTTCTCTTTTGAAATATCACAATGGTTTTTGCAGTATTTTTTTATGTAAATCTCTCATCACACTAAGGTCTAATACTTTTTGGACCTTAGTAATGCATAGGTGGAATATGCTGATACTGCAATTTTGAAGAATCCCTGTTTCGTGTATAGCTCCCATCTGCTTGTGTTTTATTTCTGTCAGTAGCAAATCTTACACCAAAAGTGGGGTCTCAGTAAATTATCCTTGTGTCTTCTCCTTCCGCACATAAAAAGAACATATACGGGAAGAGGGGACCCCCTGTCTCAAACCTCTTGTTGGTGAAAAAGGCAAGGTCTCATTTAAGTTGAAGCGAACCTTATACTCAACCAATTTCACACAAGCCATGACCATCTGAATCCAGTGAGCATGAAATCCCAACTTAGTCAGCATGGCCTCCGGAAACACCCACTCAACTCGGTCGTATTCTTTGTGCATATCTAGCTTGATCGCACATGTTTCGAACTTCCCCTTCTTCCTTTTCTTCATTGTATGTAAACACTCATAATGAGAAAACCGATGAAGCCATCCGGCCCAGTCGCCTTGACGGAGGGTAATGAGAAAACCACCTTCTTAATTTCCATCTTGTTGAAAGGGGCATCAAGGGCTGACAAATCATACGGTTTATAGCGAAGCTCCTCCCAATTCAGACATCTTGATCTGGGTGCGGGAGTACCAAGGTGTGACTGAAAATGGTTGAGCAACTCAGCCTCCTTAGGCTTTGTTCGGTTGCAAAAGATTTAATCCTCTAGTGGATTTGATCCACCTAGGGATTGGGTGACCCCCACCCTGTCACCCAAACCCCGCCGTGATTAATCCCCAGAATTTCCTCTCAACCCTTCCCTTCATTGCTGTTCGGTTAATCCCCTCAATCACCGGCGGAAAAGGTGATGTGAATCCCTAGAAATCAAAAGGGGAGAAGATCTTGCCTGCATGAAACCTTGGGGAGGGACACCGAAGTAGCCTGCCGTGGCCGCCGAGCTCGCACTGGGAGATCTACTGCTAACTTGGGGGGGGGGGGGGGGGGGGGCGCAGCCGGCCTTCACTGGAGATGAGAGATCGTCCGCTCCGGCCCCTATCCGTCGCCCAGTCCTTCCCTGCCGGCGTCGGCGCCGCCGCTCTCGCCCTCTCCTCCTTTTTCTTTCGAGAAGAGGAGACGAGGTTTTCTTCCACGCGTCGGGAGACGTGGGTCAAAACCCGGTGAAATCCCTGCGATTTGGGGTGGGATTGGATGGGATAGAAACCCGGTCGGGTTTAACCGAACACGCATGTAAGCTACGCGGGGATTCAGCCCCGGCGAGGGTAAAAACCACGGGGTTCGGGCCAAAACCCTTCCCATCCCGGCGGGGGTGGGATTAAACGAACAAGGCCTTAGAGATTGCTACTCCCCCTGATGCTTTTTGGAGTGTTTGGATGAACTTCTTACAGCGTCGAGCACTTGCGGTGATGTGAGAAAGTCTAGTGTTTGCATCCCCCTTCTTGATCCATGTCAATCTAGAACGTTGTCTCATGAGGGATTTCTGAATTGTATATAGAGCTAGTAGCTTGGACTTGGTGTTTGTGCGTAGAGTGCGCTCAGGCTCCGAAAGGCCTCTAGATTCCCGAGCGGTATCCAAACATCAAATGATGTCTGTCGCGATTTTTATTTGTAGCTTTACACTACCCACACTCCCGCGCTGCCATTTCTTCAGGGCCTTTGCTGTGCGGCACAAACGAGTATGGAGCCTGCGCACGGGGTTAACGATGAGAGTTTTCTTGGTCCATGCGGCCTGAACTGTTTCTTGGAAGCCATGCATCTTCAGCCAGAATTGCTCAAACTTGAAGAAGTTGGCGTTAGATGCAGTAGTGTCTCCTTGGAGGAAAAGTGGGCCATGGTCGGAGCACATCGTGGGAAGGGCTTGGAGATGTGCTGCCGGGAACAACATCTCCCAGTCGTTTGAACAAAAAACGTGATCGATCTTTGTTTGGGTTGGATTCTGCTGCTCGTTTGACATAGTGAAACGACGACCATTAAGCCGCATCTCCTTGAGCATGAGGGAGTCAATCACCGTCTTGAATTTTCCCATGAGCCACATGTTGATTTTGCTGCTCTTGTCCACCGCTTTGACAATCAAGTTAAAATCACCGAACAATATCCACCGGTCGCGCACAAGGGGTTGGAGCTGTAGGATTTCATCGAGAAAAGGCGATTTTGTCTTGCTCGGATTGAGGACCATCTGCTCCAGTCATCGTCCAAGAGGTGCCGTCAGCCAGCAAGGTGATGGTTGCCGAGATGGTGTTGTTTGAGGTGGATACCTCGGACATGGTGAAAAAAGCATCGGAGACAGTCATGATCATGCCATCACGAGTCCCATCAGCCGGCAGAAATGAGTAGTTAGACACGAACTGCGGACCGAGCGCGCGTTGGATGATACCGGCATTGACCATCACAAGCCTTGTTTCTTGGATGCAAACAATTGTGGCGTGTGTGTCGTGGATGATGTCGTGGATGGGGTCTTTTCTCACATTGGCGTTAAGGCCACGGATGTTCCAACAGAGGATCTTTGCGTCACGTTGCGACATGATGGAAAACTGATAAGCTCATAATTGTTGCTGAAAATGAATGGCATCTGAATGCAGACGGTTGACAGTGTTGGATACAGACTCTGGTAGAGGCCATGATGGACACGCATGAGCAGTGGCGGAGCTTCAACGCGATTTGAAAGGAGGCTAAATGAGTTTTAAATAAAGTTGAGGGGCCTAATCTAGTGTATTCTATTAAAGTTTATCTAAATATTATTAAATATTAAAGCAACTCCAATGGGTGACCCATTTCATCCGTCCGCGTCCGTTTGGGTCGGCGAGGACAAAGGTGGCGGCCCAACGCGCCGACCCAAACTCAAATCTTGTCCGCCCGTCGTCCGCGCCGACCCATTTTTGACCCAAAATTGCGCTTGGAATGCGTCGGCGCGGACGCGAAGCGGACGCGCCGCGCGTCTCCTCGCCGTCCGCCGCGTCCCCACCTGGCGGCCGTCCAACTACGACGGTCAACATAATTTATGACGACCACCCACCTTGGGCCCATGCGTCAGCGACGGCGCTCGTCCATTTTTAAGCCGGGCGTGCGGCGGGGCCGTCCTCATCCACTACCACTCGCCCCCCGTCCCCATCTGGCCACCCCTGTCCCCACGCCGGCGACAACCCTAGCCACCGCCAGCATGGGTTTCTTCTCCGGCATCGGCAGCAGCCGCAAGGGCAAAGCCCCTGCCCGCCATTCCCCCTCCCTCCACGCGCCGGCGCGTGCTCCCCGGTAGAGGCAGCGCATCAACGTGCCCTTGCACCAGGCCGAGTGGCACTGGCACCACTGCGTGCCTCTGCCGTACCCGGACGTGACGCTGCCGCACGACTGACATTTGGATCCGGAGAGGATCTCAGTGCCGGCGGCGCCGCGGACGGCCAGGGCCCATGCGGAGGAGGTGCGGCGCCGGCGGACGTTGCTGACGTCGGAGCAGCGCGCCGACCCGCGCTTCGCCGTCGACTCGCTCAACTGGGCTCGATGGTTCGCCTTCGAGCATGAGGAGGCGAGGCGTCACGGTGTCTGTGGCATCGACCACAGCCTGCCGGGCCGACCCAAACGGATAAAAAGCGGACAAAAGCGCCGTCCGTTTGGATCGGCCCGTTGGAGTTGCTCTTACTATGTGTTTATACAAATAAATAAATTTGGTAGGGGGCCATTGCCCCCATAGGCCCTCACTATGATCCGCCACTGCGCAGGAGCATCGGCCGGGAGCAATTAAAACTGACGACATGGAAGTAAAGCAGGCTCTATTGGACTTGAGACGTTGACGACTGAGGGTAGCACAATGGAGTTGTTGGCTTGCTTGGGTCCTTTGGTCGCCTTCTTGACGTGCTTGATGAGAGGGGCGTCGCTACTGGTCAATCGGCTGAATGAATTTTGGGTCAGTCGATTGACCCCCAAACTAGCAGCGTCTGCACAGGTGCAAGCTGGACCATGGGCTGCTCCAGTTCAATACTACCAAGCCTACATACTTTTTTTTGTACGTTAATTACTCGCTGCTCTAGTACTAGTAATTAGCCAAGTCTTTGTAGATGACCAATGGATAGCACTCACACATAATTGCATGCAATGGTCAGTGACTATATGTGCAATCTCATACACGTATATTTATTTTTACACACATACAATCTCACTGATGAATAGAATCCTCACACATATTTATTTTTATACATAGATATATCTGGAAAATATATTATTACTATGCAAAACTGAGCATATTATAGTGAGATTTTCACACAAAAAAGTGTATTCTAAAAAGTAATGGATTAGAGGCATCCGTATTATCCATACAAAAGAAAAGAAATGAAAACTAAAAAAAATGTAAGAAAATGTAAAAAAAGTAAAAAATGAAGTTTTCTTTGGAAGAATGAATTCGTGGCACTAGTATTACCATTTAAAAAAAACTAAAACAAAATCAAAATAATGAAGTATTCTACGAAATAATCAAACCCTTTAAGAAGAAAGAAAATGAAAAGGAAAAACTTTCAAAACTTACACACAATTGGCACTGAAATTGCACTTTTTGAAATATGCAAAGAATAAGCATATAATACTCCAATTTTCGCATTCTACTATAGTTTACACATAGTGTAACTGAAATAATGTATTTCCTTTAAGAAGTCGGAAAATAAAAAAAACTTGCGCACAACTTTGCACCGAAATTGCACTTTACCGTAATATGCAAAAATAATCATATGATCATGAAATTTTGGCAAATATTATATAGTGTTTGTTTGTACATAATTACACTCAGCCAAAATACCACAAAAAATCAATAAAGGAAAAAAGAAAAACATATAGAAACATAAAACACAAATAAAAAGTAATTGATCAAGCATGATTAATTAGGCAGCCAAGCATTATATGTAAACACATACAATTACACACAATTGTGTGTGTGTAAAACGTATACACAATTTGCACTGAAATTGCACTTTTTGAAATATGCAAAGGATAAACATATAATAGTGCATTTTCCGCATTCTACCATACTTTACACATAATGTAAATGAAATAATGTATTTCCTTTAAGAAGTCAGAAAATAAAAAAAAACTTGCGCACAACTTTGCGCTGAAATTGCACTTACCATAATACACAAAAATAATCATATAACCATGTAATTTTGGCAAAATATTATATAGTATTTATTTGTATATAATTACAATCACCCAAAAGACCACAAAAAAGCAATAAAAGAAATAAAGGAAAAAAGAAAAACACATAGAAACATAAAACAGAAATAAAAAATGAAGCAAAAATACCCACAAAAGAAATAATTAAATTTACTTAGGAAGATTAAATTAGTGGCATTGGTATTACCATTTAAGAAAAAAATGGGAAAAAGAATGTTAAACAAAGACGGACAAAATTTGCACAAAATATGCAAAAAAATTGTGCTTTTTAGAAATATGCAAGAATAAGCATATAAAAGTAAAATTTTGCAAAAACAGAATCTAAGAATAAATGAATAGTGGCATTGGTATTAACCTTAAAGTAGAATGAAAATGAATAGAGACTAGAACAATATCAAAATAATGTTTTTTTGAAAAAGAATGAATTAGTGGCGTTGGTATTTTCTTTAAGAAGAAATAATATTTATAAAAAAAATTACGCACAACTTCGCACCAAAATTGCATTTTCTCATAATATGCAAACATAATCGTATAATCATGAAATGTTGGCACATATTATATAGTATTTGTACGTATATAATTACACCCAGCCAAAACCCACAAAAACAAAATTATAACCAATAAAGGAAAGAAAATATTCAGTCCAGAATTAAACGGGCGCAACAAAGTCAAAGAAATTGGCCTGGTGCCAATTCGACTGACCAAAACAACGCGTCAATCGATTCCTTGCAGCCCAGTCCAACAACAGAACTGAACAGAAAAAAAATGAAAACAGCACAAATCTCAAAGCACGATCCAACGAACAGAAAATCGACTGACCATAACATGAAAAGTCAGCTGATTGAAAAGTAGCTAAAGTTTGATGAGAGAGAGTGTCAATGGCGTCAATGACACGTGGCTCTAGTCTAGTGGTGAGCTGAACATCTGCACATACATACATACTCCTGCTTGTGTTTGTTGTTGTAGTTCTCATCGGGAGGCACACACGAGCGATCAGCTCCTGGCCGGATGGGATCGGCTGCGTCTCCAACAACATCAGTGGCCTGCTTTTTCTTTGCAATTCCGCCACTCCGGCGGACGATGCTGGCTGATGGAGTGGCCGCCTTGCGGGTCTTGCAGGCCTGTAGGGCAGGCGCGGGCAGCAGTGGCATTGGCACCGGCTTGGTGACTCGCTGCACGAACTCGGCCAGAGTGCACGCGCGAGTCCGCGACGGTGTCTGCCGGCGCCGGGGCCCAGTCTGAGCAGCAATTTGAAGCCGCCGTACGTTGTCACCGAGTTGTTTGTTGCCGTCAGAGGTGTGCATGGCTGTTTGGTCTGGGTTGGAAGCTAGCTAGGCGCATCGGGTTGGGAGCCAGCATCACCGGGACGTCAACGAGTGCCGCGTTGACGACATGGGCAGCAGCGTCGTCGTCGTCGGAGCAGTCAGTGCCAGGCTTCATTCTCCGTGGCCACGACGGCTAGGGGCGCATGCAGGTCCTGCATGGCCACGCAGATGCGTTCCTCTATCTTGGCCTGACCAGGAGTGTACCCTGGGTCCCTGGCCGACAGAGGCCAGCAGCAGTGGCTCGAGGCTCGAGCACGACAGTGGGTACCAGCTCCCCTCAGGCTCGATCGAGCGCGGCTTGCGGGGTCACAGCCTTGGGCGTCTGCGTGTGGATTGTTGCAGGGGTTGGGGATGGAGGCTGGACCTGCATCCGATCCCGCGGGGAGGCCGCAAGGAGGGCACCAAGAGCAGCTGTCTCTCGCCACAGGGAGTCGTCCTCGTCCCAGGGCACGGGTGTCTGTCATGGTGACGGAGCGGCCGTCCATCCAAGGACTCCAGGGCGCACCGGCGGCCGAGCAGGCGCTCGACAATGTTGGGGGTCCAGGCGAAGGGTGGGATCCCACACAGACCTTGGGTTTGTCCCTTTTGATATCTTATTAAACAGTGACGGGTTGACTGAGATCTGAATGCGGCGATCGGCTCATCGCTGGAGGCTGGAGCAATCTGCTTCTGCGAGATGATTGCTTTGGCTCTTGAGTTTCATTTCTTGCTCAAGGATTGGCTTTGAAAGGTAAGATCTGTGCTGTATTCCAGATCTCGAATCTCTGTTTCCATGATATTGCCACGCATGAACATGTTGCCATGAATCGTAGCGCCCTACTGCTGATTTTGTAAACGAATGGCAAAAGGCACAGTTTCTACTAAGTCAAAGTAGCAAAACAAGCAGTGTAGCTCATCATCCACTGACCTTCTTAGCTATTCCAGTCTCCAGCACGTAGTAGAACTCAGGTAAATCATGTACCGAAATCATGCTGGGGCGCTGGGCTGAAGGCCGAAATCCTTAGACCCCACTAAAGTCATTACTGGTATTAACTTAGCTGCAGTAGACTATCTTATTAAAAAATTAAACGGCAAACAGATGACGTTATCTCTGAATTTCTGTTACAAGGATATGCATGGATTTGTTGAACATTGTCTATGTTTTTAACCATCCTAACAACATGTTGCGCATTCATTGTCAGCCTGCAAGTTTGCTACACCTCCCAAGGAATCACTGTATTTTTGGTGGATCAACCTCATCAAGTTTGTCTTATGTCAGCCATACTGGGTTCCCTTGTTGGATCATGTGCCAAAAAATTGCAACAAGTTATTACAGAAGAGGCTGATCTGATTCTAGGGGTAAAAGAAGACCTCAGAAGAGACATCAGTTAACAATTGGCTTGGGGAGCTAAGAGATGCTATGTATTATGCTGACCTGGCAAGATCTGAAGGAGGCAAGCTACTAGTGGAACACCCTTTATCATCAAGAAAGCCAACTAAATGTAGTGGTATTTCGTTTTCCACCTGCATTCCTGTTGTTCAGAAGCGTCATAAGATTGCTGTTCAAATCCGAGACTTCAATGCCGATCTTGAGAAGATTTCAAAGTCGGGTGAAAGATTTTTAAAGCATCAGAATATATGCAACCTAAACATGGATTTCAATTTCAGTTTCAGAAAAATTTCAGCACCAACCGAAATCACTGAAATTCAGTGAATTTCAGTGATTTCAGTTTCCATTTCAGCCAAATGACCGAAATATTCACTTGAATTCAATTAAAAATTGAAAATTTTAAAAACTATTTTGAAAAATATTGGAATTGTTGTGCTATACTGAAATTGCTGAAATATTTTGGCCGAAACATAATATTTCAGTGTCTGCTGAAATTACTGAAATTCAGTGAATTTCATCGAAATCTCACTGAAAGTGAAAACGATGAACCTAAAGCAGAAGTTCAGACTCTGAAGCATATGAGAACTAGTCACCTTGTGGAGCCTAATCTTGTGGGAAAGCACACTTTACATGCTTGCAAAAGATTGGTTGAACGTATCCAACCTGGCTAGGCACTACCCATTTGTCTTCACTGAAACACTTGAAACTTGTAAATTGCAAAACCTGTGTGTATCTCCCACCAATTGGGCAGCTATCGAACTTGAAGTATCTGAAAATTGATGGAGCAACCAAAGTTAACAAGATCGGACCTGAATTTGTGGGTTGCAGGGAGACTAGGGCTAATCCGAGGTCCATGGTGGCAGTTGCTTTCCCCAAGCTCGAAGTGCTTGTTATCAGGGATTTGCACAACTGGGAGGATATTGGTCCTTTATTGAAGATGCAGCAGGAGCAGCAGCCACAGAAGGGTGCGAAGACGTGGATGTCTGCACATGGTGTAAAGGCTGAGACAAACCCAGTGAGATGGCAACAGAGACACGGTATGAAGCTTGAATAGTGGTTAGATTTTTAATTTTCTACTTATTTGGTATTAACTATCTGCTCTGAGATCTGCAGTTCACATTGGAGACTTGTGTGCTTTCCATCATGTATTTCCGTTAGCGTGGTGCAGTCAATCCAGGTCAATGTAGAGAACGTTCTTCAACTTCTATACTGATATTGATAGACAGCGTTTCTATGCAGTTGCTCCATCACTTGCTTACTGCTTTCCTCCTTAAATCAAACCACTCGCTGCTGCTATTTTGTACCTCACAGTAGTGACACAGTGTTAATGTCCTCCTAACAAATAACCATTCCCGGCTTATGTTGACCTCATACATATCCTGAAATAACTTACTACTAGCTTCAAATAGTTGCATCTTTTTTTTTTTCACATTTAACCTTCTGCCCATTGCAATTGACAGCAATACACCTCTTTCAGTAAGAATGGCAGAAGCACAACAAAGCGACATGTGTCCCTTTCCGCCATACCTTATGGCGGAATGTACACGTGTCATGCGACCAGAAGTCATGAGTGACAAGAAGAAGTCAGCGAAGAAATGGCAAGAGAAGCTAGATAAGCAGTCAGAGAAATCAGAAGAAAATAAAAGAAAGAGAGAAGTTGCATTTGTTCCACCGAAGGTCTGATTATTCTTCGGTGTGCATTTATTTATTAGTGGGCTTCTCTTTCTCTTGTAGAGCTATTAATTTTGTTTCCTCTTTTTATTTGTTTCAGGAAAATACTGTTGGTCTATCTGAATCTGCCATTGACAACAATGAGATTGCTGATATGACAAAATCCTTGAAGGTACACGTTGCTGTTGTTGTTTCGCGCCTTACATATTTTGTTCATGCCTGTTCTTTTTAACTTGTTTTAGTGTATATTCTCTGTTTTCTTAGGGAGAGTGTGCTCCGTTGTTTCACTGTTAGTATCACATCATTGTGGTTGCTCTCTATTTGCAGAAAAAGGCAAAGAAATTCAGAAAAAATGAAGCAGAGGAAAATGTGAAAATCGAGTCATATGTTGCCAGCAACGAAGAAACACAATGATGTGCGAAAAGAAGTGCAAATCATTAGCCAAGTAATTGCAACATGTCAGTAACTTGGATGATAGTCTTAATTGTTTTAGTTGGCTGATTGAACTATTGTCATCCGGTTATACAACTAAACAGCTCTGTACCTAGCCTGTTATATTGAATTTGAACATTTTTTGGGGGGAACCTTGAATTCCTTCCCTCGCAATCCTGGGTCCGCCACTGCCAACTGCTCCAAAATGTAGGTGATCACCTCTGTCATCGTTGCTTTTCGCCCTTCCCGGAAGTTCCAGACCTCATTCATGATGCGCCGCTTGTCAGGACTATACTCGTTGAGCTCTCTCAGTGCATCCTTCACTGCATTGCAGACGCTGTCGCCGTAATCCAACCGCAGCTTGCTTAGCCTTGGATCATTGTCATCTATAACCTCCTGCAATCGTCCAAAACCACCCTAGTGATTGTTCACACAAAATTCAGAGAAATATAAGTGCATGAATTCTGTAGGGAAATTGGACACACACCTTATCTTCTTCATCGACCAGCATAGTCATAAACGGACGCCACAACGGATTCTGTATTTCCTCCTGCCAATACGAGACCAACCTTGCAGCTTTTCCATCTGGATCGTTGTCCCTGTATTTCAAATTGCATGCGGCGCGAAAAGGATTTTCATCAAGTTGGCCCATCCTTTTGATTCCAACATCGGCGCCCCCACTAATCGGCATGTTCTCAAAACCCTGCACATTTGCACATCATCATCATCATTTCAATGAGGAAAACCTCTAGCAACAATGTAACTCCTCCCAATGAGGGAAACAGAGCAACTAGAATTTTAAAAAACTGAAAGGCTTTTACTTTTACCTGAACCAGCTCTTGGCGATTCTCTTGGAGCTCTTTGCTGTTAGCCTGCTCTCTTTTGAAGAGGTCTAGCAATGGAATTTTCATCCTTTTCCCTTCCTCATCCAGAATATTTCTCACATACGTCATTACTGCATAAAGACGTTGATGGTCTTCCTCTGGGACCTTCTCCCCTGCTTGTAGTTTCATGTTCAGCTGCCGTGCGATGAGCACTAGGGCTTTATCCCTTTGCTCCAGTTGCCTCTCAAGTTGAATTAGCTTGGCATGAATAGCCTCCATCTCTTGCTACAAGGCGCGTATGCATATGTTATTTTGTATGAATAGCATGGTCAGCTGGTTGATGGAGCTGATAAGAATCTGATGCAGATGAGCTTATCAGTTGTCCTATCAAAGAGAAGAAGAAACCTTGTGGTTTTCATGCAGCATAAGAGCATGGTCAGCCATATTGCACTCTCCACCTCCAAGCTCCGATGCGTTGATCTCCAAAGCACCCTGTGATGTGTAGGGGAGTTCTGGTGAGAACATAAAAAGGACATGAACCGGATCATATTGCGTGGTGAGCTCGGTCTGTTAGTTATGAATGTAGCGATAATCTAGCTAAAAGGGCCAATATTTGTGCAGAGTTTCCACTGAAATCATCTTAAATTGAATGAGACTGACACTGAAGCTAATTCTAGCATTAAAACTGGGAGTGCAGATACATGATTTGAATTCGATGCTGTTTTAACTCCACCTACATGTTTTGGCTTCTAAAGCAGGGCAAGTACATTCTGATGCTGCCTCTCTGAGCATATGTTGTCCATGATCAGTAAAAACAGAATTCAGCATTCGACATATCACGCTTTTTTCAGTTCGCATTCGGCATCACTATCTGTAACTTTTATTTTATAACTGTGGACATCGGTGTTCATTTTCGAAATGACACTAAAGTTCAGGTGAAAATTCAGCACTCTGAAAACTGAAAGTAAACATGTTACAGAGTTCAGGTAAGAAATGTATGGCCCTACCTTCTCCAGCTCATGCAGCACCAGATCATGGTCAGCTAGCTTGCTCCCTCCACTTGCCATGTCCAGTGTGTTGACCTCCAAAGCACCCTGTGTGGGACCATTATCATATAAGACAGTAAAAACAGCACAAGACTGTGTCAAGATGGTGAAAGCAAATAAACTGGGTGGAGGTGGCTTTGTTGGTAATTATTGTTAAGGAGTATTAAGGTACCAATAATCTAGCTAAAAGGAACCAGAATTTGTGTGAATATGTAGAATTTCCAATCAAGTCCTCCTGTTTGTTTTGTTTGTTTATTTGTTCACTGCCTGAGTAGAAGCTGCATCTGATTTGAACGAGGGAGTCTTCTCAATACTGAAGCTAATTCTAGCATCCAATGAAGGAGTGCCGATAGATGAACTCTGTTACTGTTTCTCTGAGCATATGCTGAATTGCTGTCCATGATCAATACAATAAGAATTTAGCATACAGTTCCAATTTTTTCACTGAAAAAGTAATGCAATTCATGCCCTCTTCACCTGGACACTCTGATATGTGCGTTCATTTTAATAACTGCTGATATTAGTGTTCCTTTGCAAAACGAAACTCTGAAGTTAGGAGAGAAATCAAAACTCTGAAAACTGAAAGTAAACTAACACTGATGTTAATTCTAGATGATTTTAATGTATACTGTCTTTGCTCCCAGTTGCATGTAGAACGTGTTTTGTTGCTTCATTTCAGTGTGCTCACAAGTTACTATCTCTGGATTTATATGATATCCAAACGAATTCAATAGCAAATTCGACATGCCGCTGTAATTTTCGGCTATAAACTTGCAATTCAGGCCTCACTCATCTGAGGTCTCACATCCGACATTAGCATCCGTAACTTTTTGTTAGGTACTGAACTACTGATGTTGGTGCCAATTTGTAAAAAGACATTGTAAAGTTGAGTTAAAAAGTTGAGCACTCTGAAAGTAAGACAGCATTTTAGAGTTCAGGCAAGAAATGGCATGCGCCTACCTTCTCCAGCTCCTGCAATTCTGCAATCTTCTCCATCTTCCAGTCAAGCT
This sequence comes from Triticum urartu, assembly GCF_003073215.2. Classification (NCBI taxonomy): domain Eukaryota; kingdom Viridiplantae; phylum Streptophyta; class Magnoliopsida; order Poales; family Poaceae; genus Triticum; species Triticum urartu. The sequence goes on from NC_053024.1 coordinate 40,315,959, forward strand.
CTTTCGTCGCGGCGTCCAGTTCCGCCCTGAGCCTCTGATTCTGCTCCTCCGGATCCTCACAGTTCAGCTCTGGTATGAGCTTGTCAGATATGATCCTCAGCTCTGGCAGGTAACGAACCAACAAGATTAACATTTGCCTAAATAATCAGATCACTATCGAGCTCACAGCAAGAGCAATCCATGGATTATTACCGGCGAGCTCGTCGACGAGGCAGCTAATGTCCTGCTCCGCCGCCCGCACTGCCACGGCCGCCTCCTCGCACCTGGCCTCCAGGAGCCTCGCCCTCGCGTCGTACTCGTCGGCGATGGCGTCCTCGGCCCTCTTCACCGCGGCGGCCAGTAAACTCCCCGCGGCGTCATCCCGGCGCAGGTCCAGGAAGTGGTGGTGGAGCTCGGGCGGCACCGCTTCCTGGGCTGGCGTAGTGGTGATTACGGCGGCCGGGTGCTGCTGGGCGTCGGAGGCCAGGGCGCTCTCGGTGGCGAGGTGGTGGTGCGCGTCGGAGGCCAGGGCGCTCTCGGCAGCGAGGTGGTGGTGCGCGTCGGATGCCAGGGCGCTCTTGGCAGCGGGGTGGTGCTGCGCGTCGGAGGCCAGGGCGCTCTCGGCGGTGGGGTGCTGCTGCGCGTCGAAGGCGTGGGTGCTCATGGCGATGGCGTCGAGGACCTCGCCGGCGTCGGCGTCGTCGTCGCTTGACATGTAAATGCAGAGAGTGGGTTTGCGTTGCGTTGGGTAGGATGGATTTGCACTTTCTGGAGTACTACAGCATACAGTACTAGTTCAGTCCATTTCTTTTGCAAAGCTTTCTTTATCATACCATCTTCATGCACAAATATCTTCTCTAGAACTATTTTAAGCACTGTTGTTGTTTAGGGAGAAATTATACTTGACGAGTGTTGTCAGCATTATGGAAGTGTTTGATAAGGACCTCGATAAGGACCGAACGCTCGGCCGTTCGGATCTGGGACAGCACTCTACCGAACAGAATCGTTCGGTGTAGAAACGCACCAGCCCGAACCCCTCCTCATTCACGAGTGTAACTTGGCAATACGTGCCGTCTAAAGAAAGTGGGCTAAAAAAAGGCCCAGCGTACGCACACAAAGACTCAAGTATTAAAAAAGCTAGCAATTGCACACATACTAGGAAATCAAAAACTGGAAAATTCCCATAGCCACAATTTTTCCATGGCAAAAATAATTTAATTCACATGGAAAATTTTAGTTTAATTTTCCATGGCAAAATTTACTCTATTTTTGCCATTGCAAAAAATACTTTTATGCACATGGCAAATTTTAGTTTAATTTACCATGGAAAAATGTACTCTATTTTTGCCAACTTCTATTCACATGGCAAGTTTTAGTTTAATTTGCCATGGCAAAATTTACTCTAATTTTTGCCATGGCAAAAATACTTTTAACACATGGCAAGTTTTAGTTTAATTTGCCATGACAAAATTTACTCTATTTTTGCCATCACAAAAATACTTCTATTCACATGGCAAGTTTTAGTTTAATTTGCTGTGGCAAAATTTACTCTATTTTTGCCATGGCAAAAATACTTTTATTCACATGGCAAGTTTTAGTTTTATTTGCCATGGCAAAAATACTTTTATTCACATGGCAAGTTTTAGTTTTATTTGCCATGGCAAAATTACTCTATTTTTGCCATGGAAAAAATATTTTTATTCACATGGCAAGTTTATTTGCCATGGCCAAATTTACTCTATTGTTGCCACGGCAAAATTTACTCTATGTTTGCCATGTCAAAATTTACGCTATGCAAGTATATTGAGCGCAACCAACTTGTTTGCCTGGAGAAGTTGCTGTCATGTATACAAGCACAAGAAAGATGAGCTGCTTGGGAAGTTACTGACATACACCTCTTTCCATGTTGTAGAACAAAGATGTTTTCCAAATTGTGATAGCCCAAACAAATACAAAAGACAAAAATCAAACCAATTTGCCATGTTCTAGCTAACACAAATTTCAGTAAATTGTCATGGCATTTTTACAAAAGAATTGCCAGGGTTTATTGAGAACAACATCTATAAAATTGCCTTGGAAATAGTACTATCAACTTCAGAAGCATGACAAAACATATTATGTTCTATTTCCATGGCAATGAAAACATGATTTCGACATGGCAACATACTTTGTGTTTCCATGGCAAGATATTAGATATTTTGCCATGGTAAGAAATAATTTAAACTGGGACGGCAGCAAAAGTTGAGGCAACATGGCAACATATTTTGTGTTTGCATGGCAAAAACATATTTTGCCTTTCCATCAACTATAATTTCCAAAAAAAATGCAATGCAAAATTGGTCAATTAACATCACATGAAAGTAAAAAAAGTTTCTGCAATCCATGAATGATTGAGAAAATGAATCATACAATAATTGCATCATATGGATTGAGCTAAAAAAAGGTGAATCACCGTCCAGAGGTCATGTGTTGAGCCAGTAACATAAAACTGAACCTGTCCTTCGAGAGGTCATGTGCAGCAGACGAGTTCCTGAACACGCCCGAGCGGCCGGAGAAGACGAGCAGGATGGTCCCGTCGCCCATGGGCAGCGCCTGGTCGCCGTGCTAGGAGAAGACGTGGCCGTGGAGGGCGCCGTCGCCTCCGGGTGAACGCGCAGCGCACGAGTTCCCCGGCGTCCGATAAGCCGGAGAAGACGAGGAGGAGGGGCCTGTCGCCCATGGACACCGTGCTCGGAGAAGACGCGACCGAGGTGGGCGCCGAGGCGAGGGGCGATGCTATCGCCTGAAAATGGCCGCGCCGTCGCCTCCGGGTGAACGCGCAGCGCACGAGTTCCCCGGCGTCCGATAAGCCGGAGAAGACGAGGAGGAGGGGCCCGTCGCCCATGGACACCGTGCTCGGAGAAGACGCGGCCGAGGTGGGCGCCGAGGCGAGGGGCGATGCTATCGCCTGAAAATGGCCGCGCCGTCGCCTCCGGGTGAACGCGCAACGCACGAGTTCCCCGGCGTCCGATAAGCCGGAGAAGACGAGGAGGAGGGGCCCGTCGCCCATGGACACCGTGCTCGGAGAAGACGCGACCGAGGTGGGCGCCGAGGCGAGGGGCGATGCTATCGCCTGAAAATGGCCGCGCCGTCGCCTCCGGGTGAACGCGCAACGCACGAGTTCCCCGGCGTCCGATAAGCCGGAGAAGACGAGGAGGAGGGGCCCGTCGCCCATGGACATCGTGCTCGGAGAAGACGCGACCGAGGTGGGCGCCGAGGCGAGGGGCGATGCTATCGCCTGAAAATGGCCGCGCCGTCGCGACGAACGCGAAGGTGTGCGGCGGAGGAGACGCAGCTCGGCGACGGCAGACTCCGTCGACGTCGAGTATGGTCAGCTCTGGGACGGAAGCCTCGGATGGCGGCGACCTCGGCGACGGCGAGGATCGCGCGGATGGAGGCGTGTCCGTTGAGCGGTGGAGGCTGCCGCGGCCCTCAGCCTCCGCCCACAACGGCAGCTGAAGCCGCTCGCGCGGACCCGGAGCACGCCGGCCTGGTGCTTCACGCCGGCGAGCATCGCCGCGACCTACGGCGGTCGGCCTCCGCCTCACTCTCTGGTTGGGCGCGGCCTGAGAGGAATGGATAAGGAGGGGAATAGAGAAATGCGGCGGCGGGATTTGTTCGGGATGAGAATTCTTTTTACCGAACGCTTTTACTCGGACGTGGCCGTAAACTTCCACTTTAAGATTTGTGCTTAGATCCGACGATAAAAAGGCCGTTCGGCCGTTATCAATTCCGTTTGATAATGAGCAACTAACGACGCGTTTGGTTCAGGTCAGTGTATTAGGCTGTGGATTGGCTGATTACGTGATGTGTTTGGTTCGACGAAGGGTTGGTTTCCCAAACCAGAGCGTTAGAAAAGAAATGAGGAGAAGGGAGAGGCTCGGCCGGCATGCCTGCTTGCGACGAAGAAGCAGATGTCTGGCAAGGGGGCTGCGACGAAGAAGGGGAAGTCCGGCAAGGGGGCTGCTCGCGATGGGGATGGGGAGAGCTCCGCTACCAGCGTGGCTGCTAGCGACGGAGAAAGGGGAGATCCGGCTAGAGCTGTTGCTCGCGAGAAGGAGGCCCGGCCGGCGCTGCTGCTCGTGGTGGGGATGGGGGATGTTCGGCCGGCGTTGCTGCTCGTGGCGGGGAGGGGAGGGGAGGGGGAGCGGCGCGGAGTTCGGCCAGCGTCGCTGCTCGCGGCAGGGAGCCGTCGAAGAGAGAGAATCCTGCTGGAGGCGACAGGCGAGGTCGCGGGCGAGCGGAAAAGGAGATCGGGCGTTTTCGGTTCCCACAAGGTATACCCCGTTTTGGGCTTTACGAAGCGGCGTATCGGATTACACGGCGATTGAAACCGGCCAAGCCGTACCAAACGCTGGTAACGTCTTCGCTAAGCGGTGTAATCGGGAGACGGAGGAAAACTGTCGAACCAAACGCGTCGTAACTTTCACATGGGGCCAAAGGCCAACATGTATGGTAAAGTGTAGGAAGCCCCTTATACAATGGGGATATACAGAAAAGGGGATAACTATACATATCTAACACCCCCTCAAACTCATGGTGGATCAACAACACTGAGTTTGAAGAGAAAGAACCCATGCTGCGCTCGAGTCTGTGCCTTCGTGAAGAAGTTCGCCAACTGTAACTCAGAGGGCACATAGTGAAAAGCGAGAATCTTATCCTACACAGCAGCACGCACAATGGAGGCATCCACGCCGATGTGCTTGTTGAGCTCATGCTTCACCGGGTCACGCGCAATACTGATAGTACATGTACTGTCTGACTATAAGGGAGTCGGTGTAGTAGCAGACACACCAAAGTCCTCAGCTAACAATCGTAATCAGGTCACCTTAGCCGTCAACATAGCCATTGCTCGCAACTCAGCCTCTGTGCTTGACCGAGAAACTGCAATCTATTTCTTTGTCTTCCAGGCAATGAGAGAGCCGCCAAGAAAGACACAGTAAGCAGACAGTGAGCGTCGAGCAGAAGGATCACTAGCCCACGTAGCATCAGACTAGACCTGGAGCTGGAGAGAGCTAGAGCGGGGAAAGAAAAGGTGCTGACAGATCGTGCCACGAAGATATCGTAGAACACGGAGGAGGTGACTATAGTGGACAGAGGTGGGTGAAGGAAATATGCCCTAGAGGCAATAATAAAGTTATTATTTATTTTCTTATATCATGATAAATGTTTATTATTCATGCTAGAATTGTATTAACCGGAAACATAATACATGTGTGAATACATAGACAAACAGAGTGTCACTAGTATGCCTCTACTTGACTAGCTCGTTGATCAAAGATGGTTAAGTTTCCTAGCCATAGACATGAGTTGTCATTTGATTAACGAGATCACATCATTGGGAGAATGATGTGATTGACATGACCCATTCCGTTAGCTTAGCACCCGATCGTTTAGTATGTTGCTATTGCTTTCTTTATGACTTATACATGTTCCTATGACTATGAGATTATGCAACTCCCATTTACCAGAGGAACACTTTGTGTGCTACCAAACGTCACAACGTAACTGGGTGATTATAAAGGTGCTCTACAGGTGTCTCCGAAGGTACTTGTTGGGTTGGCGTATTTCAAGATTAGGATTTGTCACTCTGAATGTCGGAGAGGTATCTCTGGGCCCTCTCGGTAATGCACATCACTTAAGCCTTGCAAGCATTGCAACTAATGAGTTAGTTGCGGGATGATGTATTACGGAATGAGTAAAGAGACTTGCCGGTAACGAGATTGAACTAGGTATTGAGATACCAACAATCGAATCTCGGGCAAGTAACATACCGATGACAAAGGGAACAACGTATGTTGTTATGCGGTTTGACCGATAAAGATCTTCGAAGAATATGTAGGAGCCAATATGAGCATCCTGGTTCCGCTATTGGTTATTGACCGGAGACGTGTCTCGGTCATGTCTACATTGTTCTCGAACCCGTAGGGTCCGCACGCTTAAGGTTTCGATGACATTTATATTATGAGTTTATAAGTTTTGATGTACCGAAGGTTGTTCGGAGTCCCGAATGTGATCATGGACATGACGAGGAGTCTCGAAATGGTCGAGACATAAAGATCGATATATTGGAAGCCTATATTTGGATATCGGAATTGTTCCAGGTGAAATCGGGATTTTACCGGAGTACCGGGGGGTTACCGGAACCCCCCCGGGGGTTATTGGGCCTACATGGGCCCTAAGGGAGAAGAGGAGAGGAGGAAAGAGGTGGGCTGCGCCCCCTCCCCTCCCTAGTCCGAATAGGACAAGGAGAGGGGGCGGCGCCCCCCTTTCCTTCCCCTCTTCCTCCTCCTTCCCCCTTCTCCTTCTCCAACTAGGAAAGAAGGGAGTCCTACTCCCGGTGGGAGTAGGACTCCCCCTTGGCGCGCCCTCCTTGGCCGGCCGCCCCCTCCCCTTGGCTCCTTTATATACGGGGGCAGGGGGCACCCTAGAACACAACAAGTTGATCTTCGTGATCGTTCCTTAGCCGTGTGCGGTGCCCCCCTCCACCATATTCCACCTCGGTCATATCGTAGCGGTGCTTAGGCGAAGCCCTGCGACGGTAGAACATCAAGATCATCACCACGCCTCGTGCTGACGGAACTCTTTCCCGACGCTTTGCTGGATCGGAGCCCGGGGATCGTCATCGAGCTGAACGTGTGCTAGAACTCGGAGGCACCGTAGTTTCGGTGCTTGGATCGGTCGGATCGGGAAGACGTACGACTACTTCCTCTACGTTGCATCAACGCTTCCGCTTCGGTCTACGAGGGTACGTAGACAACACTCTCCCCTCTCGTTGCTATGCATCACCATGATCTTGCGTGTGCGTAGGAATTTTTTTGAAATTACTACGTTCCCCAACAGTGGCATCCGAGCCTAGGTTTTATGTGTTCATGTTATATGCACGAGTAGAACACAAGTAAGTTATGGGCGATATAAGTCATATTGCTTACCAGCATTTCATACTTTGGTTCGGCGGTATTGTTGGATGAAGCGGCCCGGACCGACATTACGCGTACGCTTACGCGAGACTGGTTTTACCGCCGTGCTATGCACACAGGTGACTAGCGGGTGTCAGTTTCTCCAACTTTAGTTGAACCGAGTGTGGCTACGCCCGGTCCTTGCGAAGGTTAAAACAGCACCAACTTGACAAACTATCGTTGTGGTTTTGATGCGTAGGTAAGAACGGTTCTTGCTAAGCCCGTAGCAGCCACGTAAAACTTGCAACAACAAAGTAGAGGACGTCTAACTTGTTTTTGCAGGGCATGTTGTGATGTGATATAGTCAAGACGTGATGAGATATAAGTTGTTGTATGAGATGATCATGTTTTGTTAAAGTTATCGGCAACTGGCAAAAGCCTTATGGTTGTCTCTCTATTGCATAAGATGCAAGCGCCAAATAATTACTTTACATTATCGCTATGCGATAGCAATAGTTGCAAGAGCAACAGTTGGCGAGACGACCACGTGACGACACATTGATATAGATCAAGATGATGGTGATCATGGTGTCATGCCGGTGATGATAGAGATCATGACGGTACTTTGGAGATGGAGATCAAAGGCGCAAGATGATCATGGCCATATCATGTCACATATTTTGATTGCATATGATGTTTATCTTTTATACATCTTATTTTGCTTAGTTCGACGGTAGCTTTATAAGATGATCTCTCACTAAATTTCAAGATAAAAGTGTTCTCCCTGAGTATGCACCATTGCCAAAGTTTGTCGTGCCCAGACACCACATGATGATCGGGTGTGATAAGCTCTACGTCCATCTACAACGGGTGCAAGCCGGTTTTGCACACGCAGAATACTCAGGTTAAACTTGACGAGCCTAGCATATGCAGATATGGCCTCGGAACACTGAGACCGAAACGTCGAGCGTGAATCATATAGTAGATATGATCAACATAAAGATGTTCACCATTGAAAGCTACTCCATTTCACGTGATGATCGGTTATGGTTTAGTTGATTTGGATCACGTGATCACTTAGAGGATTAGAGGGATGTCTATCTAAGTGGGAGTTCTTAAGTAATATGATTAATTAAACTTAAATTTATCATGAACTTAGTACCTGATAGTATCTTGCTTCTCTATGTTGATTGTAGATAGATGGACCGTGCTGTTGTTCCGTTGAATTTTAATGCGTTCCTTGAGAAAGCAAAGTTGAAAGATGATGGTAGCAATTACACGGACTGGGTTCGTAACTTGAGGATTATCCTCATTGCTGCACAGAAGAGTTACGTCCTGGAAGCACCGCTGGGTGCCAGGCCTGCTGCTGATGCAACTGACGACGTTAAGAACGTCTGGCAGAGCAAAGCTGATGACTACTCGGTAGTTCAATGTGCCATGCTTTACGGCTTAGAACCGGGACTTCAACGATGTTTTGAACGTCATGGGGCATATGAGATGTTCCAGGAGTTGAAGTTAATATTCCAGAAGAATGCCTGGATTGAGAGATATGAAGTCTCCAATAAGTTCTATAGCTGCAAGATGGAGGAGAATAGTTCTGTCAGTGCGCATATACTCAAGATGTATGGGTATTGTAATCACTTGATTCAACTGGGAGTTAATCTTCCGGATGATAGCGTCATTGACAGAATTCTCCAATCACTTCCACCTAGCTACAAGAGCTTCGTGATGAACTATAATATGCAAGGGATGGATAAGACAATTCCCGAGCTCTTCGCAATGCTAAAGGCTGTGGAGGTAGAAATCAAGAAGGAGCATCAAGTGTTGATGGTCAACAAGACCACTAGTTTCAAGAAAAAGGGCAAAGGGAAGAAGAAGGGGAACTTCAAGAAGAACAGCAACCAATTTACTGCTCAGGAGAAGAAACCCAAGTCTGGACCTAAGCCTGAAACTGAGTGCTTCTACTACAAGCAAACTGGCCACTGGAAGCGGAACTGCCCCAAGTATTTGGCGGATAAGAAGGATGGCAAGGTGAACAAAGGTATATGTGATATACATGTTATTGATGTGTACCTTACTAGAGCTCGCAGTAGCACCTGGGTATTTGATACTGGTTCTGTTGCTAATATTTGCAACTCGAAACAGGGACTACGGATTAAGCGAACACTGGCAAAGGACGAGGTGACGATGCGCGTGGGAAATGGTTCCAAAGTCGATGTGATCGCGGTCGGCACGCTACCTCTACATCTACCTTTGGGATTAGTATGAGACCTAAATAATTGTTATTTGGTGCCAGCGTTGAGCATGAACATTATATCTGGATCTTGTTTGATGTGAGATGGTTATTCATTTAAATCAGAGAATAATGGTTGTTCTATTTATATGAGTAATATCTTTTATGGTCATGCACCCTTGAAGAGTGGTCTATTTTTGATGAATCTCGATAGTAGTGATACGCATATTCATAATGTTGAAGCCAAAAGATGCAGAGTTGATAATGATAGTGCAACTTATTTGTGGCACTGCCGTTTAGGTCATATCGGTGTAAAGCGCATGAAGAAACTCCATACTGATGGACTTTTGGAACCACTTGATTATGAATCACTTGGTACTTGCGAACCGTGCCTCATGGGCAAGATGACTAAAACACCGTTCTCCGGTACTATGGAGAGAGCAACAGATTTGTTGGAAATCATACATACAGATGTATGTGGTCCGATGAATGTTGAGGCTCGTGGCGGATATCGTTATTTTCTCACCTTCACAGATGATTTAAGCAGATATGGGTATATCTACTTAATGAAGCATAAGTCTGAAACATTTGAAAAGTTCAAAGAATTTCAGAGTGAAGTTGAAAATCATTGTAATAAGAAAATAAAGTTTCTACGATCTGATCGTGGAGGAGAGTATTTGAGTTACGAGTTTGGTCTACATTTGAAACAATGCGGAATAGTTTCGCAGCTCACGCCACCCGGAACACCACAGCGTAATGGTGTGTCCGAACGTCGTAATCGTACTTTACTTGATATGGTGTGATCTATGATGTCTCTTACAGATTTACCGCTATCATTTTGGGGTTATGCTTTAGAGACGGCCGCATTCACGTTAAATAGGGCACCATCAAAATCCGTTGAGACGACGCCTTATGAACTATGGTTTGGCAAGAAACCAAAGTTGTCGTTTCTTAAAGTTTGGGGCTGTGATGCTTATGTGAAAAAACTTCAACCTGATAAGCTCGAACCCAAATTGGAGAAATGTGTCTTCATAGGATACCCAAAGGAGACTGTTGGGTACACCTTCTATCACAGATCCGAAGGCAAGACATTCGTTGCTAAGAATGGATCCTTTCTAGAGAAGGAGTTTCTCTCGAAAGAAGTGAGTGGGAGGAAAGTAGAACTTGATGAGGTAACTATACCTGCTCCCTTATTGGAAAGTAGTACATCACAGAAACCGGTTTCTGTGACACCTAAACCAATTAGTGAGGAAGTTAATGATGATGATCATAGAACTTCAGATCAAGTTGCTACTGAACCTCGTAGATCAAACAATGTAAGATCCGCACCAGAGTGGTACGGTAATCCTATTTTGGAAGTCATGCTACTAGATCATGATGAACCTACGAACTATGAAGAAGCGATGGTGAGCCCAGATTCCGCGAAATGGCTTGAAGCCATGAAATCTGAGATGGGATCCATGTATGAGAACAAAGTGTGGACTTTGGTTGACTTGCCCGATGATCGGCAAGCAATTGAGAATAAATGGATCTTCAAGAAGAAGACTGACACTGACGGTAATGTTACTGTCTACAAAGCTCGACTTGTTGCAAAAGGTTTTCGACAAGTTCAAGGGATTGACTACGATGAGACCTTCTCACCCGTAGCGATGCTTAAGTCTGTCCGAATCATGTTAGCAATTGCCGCATTTTATGATTATGAAATTTGGCAAATGGATGTCAAAACTGCATTCCTGAATGGATTTCTGAAAGAAGAGTTGTATATTATGCAACCAGAAGGTTTTGTCGATCCAAAGGGAGCTAACAAAGTGTGCAAGCTCTAGCGATCCATTTATGGACTGGTGCAAGCCTCTCGGAGTTGGAATAAACGCTTTGATAGTGTGATCAAAGCATTTGGTTTTATGCAGACTTTTGGAGAAGTCTGTATTTACAAGAAGGTGAGTGGGAGCTCCGTAGCATTTCTGATATTATATGTGGATGACATATTACTGATTGGAAATGATATAGAATTTCTGGATAGCATAAAGGGATACTTGAATAAGAGTTTTTCAATGAAAGATCTCGGTGAAGCTGCTTACATATTGGGCATTAAGATCTATAGAGATAGATCAAGACGCTTAATTGGACTTTCACAAAGCACATACCTTGACAAAGTTTTGAAGAAGTTCAAAATGGATCAAGCAAAGAAAGGGTTCTTGCCTGTGTTACAAGGTGTGAAGTTGAGTAAGACTCAATGCCCGACCACTGCAGAAGATAGAGAGAAAATGAAAGATGTTCCCTATGCTTCAGCCATAGGCTCTATCATGTATGCAATGTTGTGTACCAGACCTGATGTGTGCCTTGCTATAAGTCTAGCAGGGAGGTACCAAAGTAATCCAGGAGTGGATCACTGGACAGCGGTCAAGAACATCCTGAAATACCTGAAAAGGACTAAGGATATGTTTCTCATTTATGGAGGTGACAAAGAGCTCATCGTAAATGGTTACGTTGATGCAAGCTTTGACACTGATCCGGACGATTCTAAATCGCAAACCGGATACGTGTTTACATTAAACGGTGGAGCTGTCAGTTGGTGCAGTTCTAAACAAAGCGTCGTGGCGGGGTCTACATGTGAAGCGGAGTACATAGCTGCTTCGGAAGCAGCAAATGAAGGAGTCTGGATGAAGGAGTTCATATCCGATCTAGGTGTCATACCTAGTGCATCGGGTCCAATGAAAATCTTTTGTGACAATACTGGAGCAATTGCCTTAGCGAAGGAATCCAGATTTCACAAGAGAACCAAGCACATCAAGAGACGCTTCAATTCCATCCGGGATCTAGTCCAGGTGGGAGACATAGAAATTTGCAAGATACATACGGATCTGAATGTTGCAGACCCGTTGACTAAGCCTCTTCCACGAGCAAAACATGATCAGCACCAAGGCTCCATGGGTGTTAGAATCATTACTGTGTAATCTAGATTATTGACTCTAGTGCAAGTGGGAGACTGAAGGAAATATGCCCTAGAGGCAATAATAAAGTTATTATTTATTTCCTTATATCATGATAAATGTTTATTATTCATGCTAGAATTGTATTAACCGGAAACATAATACATGTGTGAATACATAGACAAACAGAGTGTCACTAGTATGCCTCTACTTGACTAGCTCGTTGATCAAAGATGGTTAAGTTTCCTAACCATAGACATGAGTTGTCATTTGATTAACGGGATCACATCATTAGGAGAATGATGTGATTGACTTGACCCATTCCGTTAGCTTAGCACCCGATCGTTTAGTATGTTGCTATTGCTTTCTTCATGACTTATACATGTTCCTATGACTATGAGATTATGCAACTCCCATTTACCAGAGGAACACTTTGTGTGCTACCAAACGTCACAACGTAACTGGGTGATTATAAAGGTGCTCTACAGGTGTCTCCGAAGGTACTTGTTGGGTTGGCGTATTTCAAGATTAGGATTTGTCACTCTGAATGTCGGAGAGGTATCTCTGGGCCCTCTCGGTAATGCACATCACTTAAGCCTTGCAAGCATTGCAACTAATGAGTTAGTTGCGGGATGATGTATTACAGAACGAGTAAAGAGACTTGCCGGTAACGAGATTGAACTAGGTATTGAGATACCAACAATCGAATATCGGGCAGGTAACATACCGATGACAAAGGGAACAACGTATGTTGTTATGCGGTCTGACCGATAAAGATCTTCAAAGAATATGTAGGAGCCAATATGAGCATCTAGGTTCCGCTATTGGTTATTGACCGGAGACGTGTCTCGGTCATGTCTACATTGTTCTCGAACCCGTAGGGTCCGCACGCTTAAGGTTTTGATGACATTTATATTATGAGTTTATAAGTTTTGATGTACCGAAGGTTGTTTGGAGTCTCGGGTGTGATCATGGACATGACGAGGAGTCTCGAAATGGTCGAGACATAAAGATCGATATATTGGAAGCCTATATTTGGATATCGGAATTGTTCCGGATGATATCGGGATTTTACCGGAGTACCGGGGGGTTACCGGAACCCCCCGGGGGTTATTGGGCCTACATGGGCCCTAAGGGAGAAGAGGAGAGGAGGCAAGAGGTTGGCTGCACCCCCTCCCCTCCCTAGTCCGAATAGGACAAGGAGAGGGGGGCGGCGCCCCCCCTTTCCTTCCCCTCTTCCTCCTCCTTCCCCCCTTCTCCTTCTCCAACTAGGAAAGAAGGGAGTCCTACTCCCGGTGGGAGTAGGACTCCCCCTTGGCGCGCCCTCCTTGGCCGGCCGCCCCTCCCCTTGGCTCCTTTATATACGGGGGTAGGGGGCACCCTAGAACACAACAAGTTGATCTTCGTGATCGTTCCTTAGCCGTGTGCGGTGCCCCCTCCACCATATTCCACCTCGGTCATATCCTAGCGGTGCTTAGGCGAAGCCCTGCGACGGTAGAACATCAAGATCATCACCACGCCGTCGTGCTGACGGAACTCTTCCCCGACGCTTTGCTGGATTAGAGCCCGGGGATCGTCATCGAGCTGAACGTGTGCTAGAACTCAGAGGCACCGTAGTTTCGGTTCTTGGATCGGTAGGATCGGGAAGGCGTACGACTACTTCCTCTACGTTGCGTCAACGCTTCCGCTTTGGTCTACGAGGGTACGTAGACAACACTCTCCCCTCTCGTTGCTATGCATCACCATGATCTTGCGTGTGCGTAGGAAATTTTTTGAAATTACTACGTTCCCCAACAGTGGGGGCTGAAACAAACTGACTGAGAATGTGGACATGATAGGATATGTCAGGACGAGTGACAGCTAGATAGACAAGGCTCCCAACGAAGTGGCGATAGCAAGTGGGATCGGGAAGAGGATCACCATCAGAAGCACAAAGCTGAACGTTGAGCTCCATAGGAGTCACGACAGTGCGCTCATCACCAAGAGCGGCTCGAGCAAGGAGATAATGTATATATTTTTCCTAGAAGATGAAGAAGCCATCAGAGGTCAAAGAAACGTCAATCCTAAGAAAATAGCAAAGTGGACCAAGATCAGACATCAGGAACTGGTCGCGAAGGTGGGCCTTAACAAAGGCAATGTAGTCAGAGTCGTCATCAGTGATGATCATGTCATCTACATATAGAAGGAGAAGAGTCCGACCATGAGGAGAGGCGTGAACAAATAAGGCGGGATCATGATCACTGGGCGAGAAGCCAGCGATAGTCACAACAGAGGCAAACCGCTCGAACCTGCAGGCGCTAGGGGCTTGTTTAAGGCCATAGAGGGGGCGTCAAAGTCGGCAGACCATATCATCAGGAATAGAGTACCTCGATGGTGGCTGCATATAAACCTCCTCACGCAACTCACCATTGAGAAAGGCGTTATGAACATCAAGCTGACACACAGACCAATGACAAACAGAAGCCACAACAAGGAGAGTGCAGACGGTGGTTATGGGCCGCAGGAGCGAATGTCTCATCATAATCGCATCCCTGCTCCTGCTGAAAGCCACATGATACGTCTTCGTCGTATCTACAATTTTTGATTGTTTCATGCCAATATTCTACAACTCTCATATACTTTTTGAACATTTTATATTATTTTTGGGACTAACGTATTGATCCAGTGCCCAATGTCAGTTCCTGTTCGTTGCATATTTTTTGTTTCGCAGAATATCCATATCAAACGAAGTCCAAACGCGATAACAATTTACGGAGATTTTTTTTGGAATATATGTGAATTTTGGGGAAGCGGAATCAACGCGAGACGATGCCCGAGGGGCCCACAAGCTCAAGGGGCGCACCCCTACCCAGGGCGCGCCTGGCAAGCTTGTGGCCACCTCGTAGGTTGGTTGGAGGTGTCCTTCGGCTGCAAGAAAGCTTATATCCGGATAAAAATTATGTTAAAATTTCAGCCCAATCGGAGTTACGGATCTCCGGATATTTAAGAAATGGTGAAAGGCCAGAAAAGAGGAACGCGAAACAGAAGAGAAACAAAGAGATAGATCCAATCTCGGAGGGGCTCCCACCCCTCCGCCGCCATGGAGGCCATGGACCAGAGGGGAAACCCTCCTCCCATCTAGGGGGGGGGGTCAAGGAAGAATAAGAAGGAGGGGGGCTCTCTCCCCCTCTCTCCCGGTGGCGTCGGAGTGCCGCCGAGGCAAGGATCGTGACGGAGATCTACACCAACAATCTCGCTACCGTCAACACCAACTTTCTCCCCCTCTATGCAGCGGTGTAACACCTCTTCTCCCCGCTGTAATCTCTACTTAAACATGGTGCTCAACACTATATATTATTATCCAATGATATGTGGTTATCCTATGATGCTTGAGTAGATCTGTTTTGTCCTATGGGTTGATTGATGATCATGATTGGTTTGAGTTGTATGTTTTATTATTGATGTTGTCCTATGGTGCTCTCTGTGTTGCGCAAGCATGAAGGATCCCCGTTGTCGGGTGTTGCAATATGTTCATGATTCACTTATGGTGGGTGGCGTGAGTGACAGAAGCACAGACCCGAGTATGTGGGTTGTTGCGTATGGGAGTAAAGAGGACTTGATACTTAATGCTATGGTTGGATTTTACCTTAATGATCTTAATTTAGTAGTTGCGGATGCTTGCTAGAGTTTCAATCATAAGTGCATATGATCCAAGTAGAGAAAGTATGTTAGCTCATGCCTCTCCCTCATATAAAATTGCAATAATGATTACCGGTCTAGTTATCGATTGCCTAGGGACAAATAACATTCTTGTGTTACAAAAATCTCTCTACTAAACAACTAACTTTATTATCTTGCAAATTACTCCTAGTTTTATTCTTGCTAAGTACATCTAGTTTTATTCTTGCAAACTTATCGTACACCTACAAAATAGTTTCGTACTTGTTCTAGGTAAAGCGAACGTTAAGTGTGCATAGAGTTGTATCGGTGGTCGATAGAACTTGAAAGGAATATAAATTCTACCTTTAGCTCCTCGTTGGGTTCGACACTCTTACTTATCGAGAAAGGCTACAATTGATCCCCTGTACTTGTGGGTTATCACCACACGCCACAAAACGAGCTTTGTAACGCATCGGAGCGGGTCTTAATCTTATAGACCCACTTGCACCTGATGGGACGATCATCGGAAGGACAGGAAACCAGATCCCATGTGCCAGTGCGCTCAAGGGCAACAATCTCCTCAGCCATCGCAAGCTGCCATTCAGGTTGAGTCATGGCAGCCCGATAGGAAGGGGGCTCAGCAATAGCAGAGAGACCGTACCATTCAGGAGAATACCGATCAGATGGGGGCAAGGCCGAGTGTCGGTGTCAAAACCGGCGGATCTCGGGTAGGGGGTCCCAAACTGTGCGTCTAGGCGGATGGTAACAGGAGACAAGGGACACAATGTTTTACCCAGGTTCGGGCCCTCTTGATGGAGGTAAAACCCTACGTCTTGCTTGATTAATATTGATGATATGGGTAGTACAAGAGTATATCTACCACGAGATCAAGGGGGCTAAACCCTAGAAGCTAGCCTATGGTATGATTGTTGTATGTTGTCCTACGGACTAAAGCCCTCCGGTTTATATAGACACCGGAGAGGGTTAGGGTTACACAAAGTCGGTTACAATGGTAGGAGATCTAAATATCCGCATCGCCAAGCTTGCCTTCCACGCCAAGGAAAGTCCCATCCGGACACGGGACGAAGTCTTGAATCTTGTATCTTCATAGTCCAGGTGTCCGGCTGAAGGTATAGTCCGGCCATCCGGACACCCCCTAATCCAGGACTCCCTCAGTAGCCCGTGAACCAGGCTTCAATGACGATGAGTCCGGCGCGCAGATTGTCTTCGGCATTGCAAGGCGGGTTCCTCCTCCAAGTACTTCATAGAAGATTTTAAACACTAAGGATAGTGTCCGGCTCTGCAAAATAAGTTTCCACATATTGCCATAGAGAGAATAACATTTACACAAATCTAATCTGCTGACGTATTCCGTAGCGTGACATCACACTACGGCCAAGCCTTTATTCGAGTCGTTTTTACTCCCCCACCTCAGCACATTTCGCGAGGCGGTTTCCTTGGCACGTCTTGTCAAAGCAGAGATCGTGTCCCCTTATTTACGGGATTCTCATCAATACGGACATGGGTAACCCAACTGCGCCATTTATCACGGCGCTTGGGAGATAAGCGAGTTTTACCAGGCTGGTGGGGACGCTCAACCGCATCCGCCCATATAAGGGGATAAAGATCCACCCTTTTACCTACGCCTTCTTCCTCCTTTGCCTATCCATCTTCCGTGCACTCGAGTTCCAGCGCCCAAGTCCGCACTTCCCACCTCGACCTTCTCCAGCCATGTCCGGAGTGGGAGGCAAGTGGATGGTCTCCTCCGTAAAGGAGGGACACATAAAAAAGCTAAGGAAGGCCGGATACTTGTCTGACGACATCGCGCATTGGCTTCCCGAAGAGGGGCAGCTCATCCCCACCCCCAGGCCCCATGAGAGGGTGGTGTTCCTCCCCCACTTCCTCCGCAGACTGGGCTTTCCTCTCCACCCATTTTTCCGGGGGCTCATGTTCTACTACGGCCTGGATTTCCACGATCTGGCCCCGAACTTCATCCTCAACATCTCGGCATTTATCGTCGTGTGCGAGGCTTTCCTCTGCATCCGCCCCCATTTCGGTCTTTGGCTCAAGACTTTTAATGTCAAGCCGAAGGTGGTGCGCGGCACCCAGGCGGAATGCCGAGGTGCCATGGCGGGCAAGATGCCCAACGTCCTATGGCTCGAGGGCTCCTTTTTGGAGTCCCTAAAGGGGTGGCAATCGGGGTGGTTTTACATCACCGAGCCGCGCGATCCGAAATGGATCGCAGCCCCTGAGTTCCGGTCCGGACCCCCCGTGCGGCTCACATCCTGGAAAGAGACGGGCCTGTCATGGGGATACAAAGAAGAGGTGACTGGACTGCAAACATGCATCCAAACCCTGGTGAACAAGCAGCTCAAGCTTGTCAATGTAGTCCAGGTCATGCTCGTTCGCCGGATCCTCCCGTGTCAACAACGGGCCTTCAATCTGTGGGAGTCGACCCAGCGCAGCACCAAACTTTGAGCAGGCTCTTTGACACGACATACGAAGATGTCTGGAAGGTGCTATTCAAGGGCACCGAGGCTCCCGCATCCGCCTCCGAGGATCGCGGATTCAGCACACAGCGTCAAGCTAGCGCAGTGAGCTATTTTTACCTTTTACAGGATGTTAGTTTTTCATAGTCTGACTCTATGCGGGATCTAAGCTCCCTTACCTTTGACAGGATTGGCAGGTGAAGTCTGGAAAGATCGACTGTCCGGCTCCCTTGCCCGAAGACCCAGCCAATGCTCGTTTAGCGAAGCTGCTGGTTCCGGCACCCTATGTGGTGCCGGAGAAGAAGGCCAAGAAGAAGGCCACATGGACTCGAAAGAGCGCCCAGCGTCTGGAGGTGTCGGATTCATCATTCGACGAATCCGAGACGCACTCCTCCCGTGAAGACGAGGAGGAGGAAGAAGAAGCCTCTCCCCCTCCAGCGGGGGGAGGAAAGAAGAGGAAGGCCGCCCCGTCCGGGGAGGCCGAAGGGTCCAAGAAGAGGAAGACCCCTCCTCCGGACTACTCCACCGACGCCGATGATGGCGAAGAGGAGTGGCCGCACAGGGCCAAGCGCCTGGCGAAATCGTAAGTATTCGGATACTAGAGTAACTCATAGCATTCCTTTGTGGCACAATCTTTCCTTATGTCGAATATAATTATGCAGACCGCCCAAGGCCAGACTCGACGAGTCGTCGAGCGGCTCCCTGGATTCGTCGGACGTGAATTCACTTCCGCCCGCCACCTCCCCCCGCACTACGGACGACGCCAAAGTTGCGTCTGAACAAGTTCCGGGTCAAGAGGAGGTGGTCCTGGAGGAGCCGCAAGGCAACCTCCCGGACTCCAGGAGTAAGGGGGACAAGACCCCCCAGGGCTCCAAGTCCGGCTTTGAGCCGGACACCGCGCCAGAATCGTCAATGGTTCCGGACCGCGGTAGGCGAACTCCTTCCAAGAGGAGCAAGCCTACTGAGCCGGCAGCCCCCGTCCAACCGGAGGCGCCGGACAATCTGCTGGAGGTGCTTAAAGGCGCCTCCATCGACGAGGAGCACCGTACTCTTATGAGTGCGGTGATCCAGAAGGTTCAGTCTGCCAAGAGCGGACTGACTGAAGCTTGTGCCAGCCTTCTAACAGGCTTTGAGGTAAGTAAAAATATGTAAAAATATTACCGCATAGACAGTAGCCCCTGATGCTCTGTTTGGCGTTCGGAAAGAAAAGCCGAATAGAGGATCTAATAAAATTCGCAGGAGTCTAACAGAAAAGAGTCAATATGCGTATGCAGGCTTCGCAGCTAGCGACCACCGCACTGACTGCGGAGGTGGGCGCCCTGAAGCAGGGCCTTGAGCGGTCCGAGCAAGAGCTCGGCCTTGCCAAACGGCAGCTCGAGGAGAAAGAAGGTAAGAGATACCTTATAGAAAAAAATACAAAAAAGATGCAATTGCAAAAAATGACAGGATTAACGCGGCTTGTTGTAGGGGCCACAACTGAGGTGGTGACCCTCAAGCAGGCGCTGTCCGAGGCCGAGAAGAGAGCGGCCACGGAGCGCACCGAGCGGGAGAAATATGAGGCGCAAGTTGGCGAGGTGCGGCAAGAGCTGCAGGCTCTCATGAAAAAACATGAGAGCTTGGAGCTTGATTCGAAGACGCGAGCGTCTGAGCTCGCGGCGGCCATTGAAACTGCCAAGTCTGCCAAGGCCGAAGCCCAGAAGGCCCTTCAGGAGGTGGATGCAGTGAAGAAAATAGCGGCGGGTAAGGCTTTATTTATGCAAAGCAAGCATGTGAAAGTGAATTACTTGTTACTTACCTGGATCCGGAGCTCTCCAGGAGCATTCGCAGATTTGCCCCGCAGCGTATCTGATGCCGCCGCATTCTACCGAGCCGAAGAAGGCAGCTCGACGGAGAAGGTGTTCTGGTCTCAGTATGCTGAGGCCGGACACCCTGTGCCCCTGAGCGACCAGCTGAAGCAGCTGGTCGAGCTCCACAAGGTGGCCGAATAGGCCATGAAGGGCCTCATAGTTCGCTGTGGCCTGGAGAGGCTCTGCCTGGGAGCTACTTCGGACTGGTGCGGCGGCTGGTGGAGGCCTGTCCAAGGCTCGAGGTCATCAAGCGCTCCGTCTGCATCGAAGGTGCCCGGAGGGCCCTTGCCCGTGCTAAGGTGCACTGGGGCAAGCTGGACGGTGAGAAGCTTGTGAAGGACGGGCCACCGCCGGGGAAAGAGCATCGCAAGCCCGAGAACTATTATAAGGACGTTCTGAAGGGTGCCCGCCTTATGGCAGATGAATGTACCAGGGATGTAATTTTTGAGTAAACTCGCTCGTATTGTCCTGTGCGCTGAAAACTTGTTCATATGTGCTAAGCAATGCTTTTTAAATTTAAAATATTACCTTCTGTGCGACCGTTTATCAAAATTGAGAGATGGCGAGTCGTCGGCTTCTGCCCCCATGCCACTAGTGCTGGGGTGTTCGGGATAAACCTGAGCGCTCTTTTTCCCATGTTTGGCTCCTTCGAGGGAGGCGCTCAGCACAAAGAACAAGGCAATTGGACTATAATGCTTGAACGCTCTCACTTAGCCATAGAATTCTATAATTTTAAATTTTGGCGAAGCCCCTAGTATTCGGAAGACCGAGTTCGGGGCGCTATCCACGCCTTTGGCCGGACAAAGCCGGCTCCTCGCTCGAAGCGGCATAAGTCTTTAGGGACTCGAAAAACCTCTCGAACAGCGACCGGTCTCGCGCTTCATCATGACAGTCAGTTTTAGCTTTCTCTACTGAGGTGCTCAGCCCAGCTCAACTGGGGCACAATCGCAGTAGTTCTCCTAGTGCTACCTTAGCCGATATAGCGGAACGTAAGGCACCAAAACATAGGAGCCGGGCAAACCCAACTATTGACCCAAGACATGATTCGGAGCCGATGCATATAATGCTATAAGTTCAGGGTGCCGCACTTGTGAAAGTGTTCGGACTTTTCACACCATACTGAGGGGTACCTAAGCCCCTGGTGTATTGGCCGTACCACAGTGTACGGATGCAACATGTCATTAATGAACATATATTCATAAAAAGAGTAATGCAAAAATAGATAAAAGCTATGCATTGTTTATTAAAAAGGTTGCGATCAAAGCAGAATGATACAAATAGCGCGATAAGCAAAAGGTTGGACTATTTAACATGTCCTGTCCAGGGGCAGGCCGCGGAATTGTATGCAAAACAGGTATGCTGCTCGTAATAGAGACCACCTGGGAGTTCCATAATGCGGCATGACTTGTCTGCTTCCCTGGTTCTTGTATCGTTTGTGCGGCAATTATACTGCCGGACAGGCCTTCCGAAGAATGTAGTCCTGAAAGTAAGAGAAAATTTAAAAAAAGAAATTGGCAGCCCCTAGGACGGTTTAAGCCATATTTTGGGCGTGCCGTGATGGTGCCCCTCCCCCTGTGCCCATGGTATTTCAAGAGCGTAGTTATGTACGAGAGGCACTGGTTTCGCTATTTCGCGAGGGCTGGGGTTGGGGCCGCATTGCTACGCCTGCTCGGAACGTGCCAGGCGGTCTTGTTGTAGGTTACTCCGGGCGCGCTTGACGGTGTCCGGACGTTTAACGGCCGGACTGGAGAGCTGCCTTGAGAGGCTGCTTTGTACTTCCGCTGTGAGGGCCGCCGTGTGCTCCTCTGTTCGGAGGGAGCGTTCGGTGTTTCCATTGACCGTGATTACTCATCGAGGGCCTGGCATCTTGAGCTTAAGGTATGCGTAGTGCGGCACCGCATTGAACTTTGCAAATGCGGTTCGCCCGAGCAGTGCGTGATAGCCACTGCGGAACGGGACTATATCGAAGATTAACTCCTCGCTTCGGAAATTATCCGGAGATCCGAAGACCACTTCAAGTGTAACGGAGCCTGTGCAGTTGGCCTCTACACCTGGTATGACACCTTTAAAGGTCGTTGTCGGTGTCAAAACCGGCGGATCTCGGGTAGGGGGTCCCGAACTGTGCGTCAAGGTCGGATGGTAACAAGAGACAAGGGACACGATGTTTTTACCCAGGTTCGGGCCCTCTCGATGGAGGTAATACCCTACTCCTGCTTGATTAATATTGATGATATAGGTAGTACAAGAGTAGATCTACCACGAGATCAAGGAGGCTAAACCCTAGAAGCTAGCCTATGGTATGATTGTTGTGTATGGAGTTGATGTCCTACGGACTACAACCCTCCGGTTTAGATAGACACCGGATAGGGTTAGGGTTACACAGAGTCGGTTACAATGGTAGGAGATCTTGAATATCCGCATCGCCAAGCTTGCCTTCCACGCCAAGGAAGGTCCCATCCGGACACGGGACGAAGTCTTCAATCTTGTATCTTCATAGTCCAGGAGTCCGGCTGAAGGTATAGTCCGGCCACCCGAACACCCCCTAATCCAGGACTCCCTCAGTAGCCCCTGAACCAGGCTTCAATGACGACGAGTCCGGCGCGCAGATTGTCTTCGGCATTGCAAGGTGGGTTCCTCCTCCAAGTCCTTCATAGAAGATTGTAAACACCAAGAGTAGTGTCCGACTCTGCAAAATAAGTTTCCACATATTGCCATAGAGAGAATAATATTAACACAAATCAAATCTGCTGACGTATTCCGCAGTGCGTCATCACACTACGGCCAAGTCCTTTACTCGAATCGTTTTTACTTTTCCACCTCAGTGCGTTTTGCGAGGCGGTTTCCTTGGCACGTCTTGTCAAAGCAGAGATCGTGTACCCCCTTTTACGGGATTCTCATCAATACGGACGTGGGTAACCCAACCGCGCCATTTATCACGGCGCTTGGGAGGCAAGCGAGTTTTACTAGGCTGGTGGGGACGCACAACCGCATCCGCCCATATAAGGGGATAAGGATCCACCTTTTTACCTACGCCTTCTTCCTCCTTTGCCTATCCATCTCCTGCGCACTCGAGCTCCAGCGCCCAAGCCCGCACTTCCCACCTCAACCTTCTCCAGCGATGTCCGGAGCGGGAGGCAAGTGGATGGTCTCCTCCGTCACGGAGGGCTAAGTGAAAAAGCTAAGGAAGGCCGGATACCTGTCCAAGGACATCACGCACCGGCTTCCCGAGAAGGGGCAGCTTCTCCCCACCCCAAGGCCCCATGAGAGGGTAGTTTTCCTTCCCCACTTCCTCCGCGGACTGGGTTTTCCACTCCACCCATTTGTCCGGGGACTCATGTTCTACTACGGCCTGGATTTCCACGATCTGGCCCCGAACTTCATCCTCAACATCTCGGTGTTTATCGTCGTGTGTGAGGCTTTCCTCCGCGTCCGCCCCCATTCCGGCCTCTGGCTCAAGACCTTCAACGTCAAGCCCAAGGTGGTGCGCGGCAGCCAGGCGGAGTGCGGAGGCGCCATGGCGGGCAAGATGGCCAACGTCCTATGGTTCGAGGGCTCCTTCGTGGAGACCCTAAAGGTTGGCAAGCCGGGTGGTTTTACATCACCGAGCCACGCGATCCGAAATGGGTCGCAGCCCCTGAGTTTCGATCCGGACCCCCCACGCGGCTTATGTCCTGGAAAGAGACGGGTCTGTCATGGGGTAACGAAGAAGAGGTGACCGGACTGAAAACATGCATCCAGTCCCTGGTAAACAAGCCAATCAGGCTTGTCAATGTAGTCCAGGTCATGCTCGTTCGTCTAATCCTCCCGTGTCAACAACGGGACTTTAATCTGTGGGAGTTCGACCCGGCGCAGTACCGAACCCTTAACAGGCTCTTTGACACGACGTATGAAGACGTCTGGAAGGTGCTAATCAAAGGCGCCGAGGCTCCAACATCCGCTTCTGAGGACCGCGGATACAGCTCACAGCGTCACGCTAGCGAGGTAAGCTATCTTCACCTTTTACAGGATATTAAGCTCTTTTTTTTTCCTTTCATAGTTTGACTCTATGCGGGATCTAAACTCCCTTACCTTTGACAGGCTTGGCGGGCGATATCTGGACCGATTAACTGTCCGGCTCCCTTGCCCGAAGACCCAGCCCCTGCTCTCCTAGTGAAGCTGCTGGTTCCGGCACCTTATGTGGTGCCGGAGAAGAAGGCCAAGAAGAACAAGACCACGGGGACTCGAAAGAGTGCCCGTAACGTGGTGGTGTCGGACTCGTCATCCGACGAGTCCGAGACGCCCTCTTCCCGTGAAAACGAGGAGGAGGAAGAAGAAAACTCTCCCCCCCAGCAGAGGGAGGAGAGAAGAGGAAGGCCGCCCCAACGGGGGAGGCCGAGGGGTCTAAAAAAGGAAGACCCCTCCACCGGACTACTCCCCCGACGCCGAAGAGGGCGAAGAGGAGTGGCCAAACAGGGCCAAGCGTCCGGCGAAATCGTAAGTTCGGATATCAGAGTAACTCATGATGTTCCTTTGTTGCACATCTTTCCCTAATGTTGAACGTAATTATGCAGCCCGCCCCGGGCCGAATTCAACGAATCGTCGGGCGGCTCCCTGGACTCATCGGACATGAACTCAGTTCCGCCCGCTGTCTCCCCCCGCACTGCAGACGACGCCGAAGTGGCGTCACGACAAGCTCCGGGGCAGGAGGAGGTGGTCCCGGAGGAGCCGCAAGGCAACCTCCTGGACTCCAGGAGTGAAGGGGATAAGGCCCCCCAGGGCTCCAAGTCCGGCTTTGTGCCGGACACCGCGCCGGAATCTTCCACAGTTCCGGGCCGCGGTAGGCGAACTCCTTCCAAGAGGAGCAAGCCTTCTGAGCCGGCGGCCTCCGTCCAACCAGAGGTGCCGGACAATCTGCTGGAGGTGCTTGACGGCGCCTCCATCGACGAGGGGCACCGTACTATTATGAGTACGGTGATCCAGAAGGTTCAGTCCGCCAAGAGAGGACTGATTGAAGCTTGTGCTAGCCTTCTAACAGGCTTCGAGGTAAGTAAAAATATGTAAGAATATTACCGCATAGACAGTAGCCCCTGATGCTCTGTTTGGCATTCGGAAAGAAAAGCCGAATAGAGGATCTATTAAATTTCGCAGGAGTCTAACAATAAAGAGTCAATATGCGTATGCAGGCTTCTCTGCTATCCACCGCCGCACTGACTGCGGAGGTGGGTGCCCTGAAACAGGACCTCGGGCGGACCGAGCAAGAGCTCGGCCTTGCCAAGCGGCAGCTCGAGGAGAAAGAAGGTAAGAAATACCTTACAGAAAAAGTGCCTATAAAAAGGTGTGATTGCAAAAGAAATAACAGGATTGTACTGCTTATTGTAGGGGCCACGACTGAGGTGGCGACCCTTAAGCAGGCGCTGTCTGAGGCCGAAAAGAAAACGGCCACGGAGCGCACCGAGCGAGACAGACTTCGGGCTCAGGTCGGCGAGGTGCAGCAAGAGCTTCAGGCTCTCATGAAAAAACATGAGAGTTTGGAGCTTGAGTCAAAGGCGCAAGCATCCGAGCTCGCGACGGCCCTTGAGACTGCCAAGTCTGCCAAGGCCGAAGCCCAAAAAGCCCTCCAAGAGTTGGAGGAGATGAGGAAGATAGCAGCGGGTAAGGCATTCTTTATGCAAAGCAGAAATATAAAAGTAAACTACTTGTTACTTACCCGAATCCGGAGCTCTCCAGGGGCATTCGCAGATCTTCCCCGCAGCGTATCCGATGCCGCCGCATTCTACCGAGCTGAAGAGGGCAGCTCGACGGAGAAGGTGTTCTGGTCTCAGTATTCTGAGGCCGGACACCCTGTGCCCTTGAGCGACCAGCTGAAACAGCTGGTCGAGCTCCACAAGGCGGCCGAACAGGCCATGAAGGGCTTCATAGTTCGGTTGTGGCCCGGAGAGGCCCTGCCTGGGAGCTATTTCGGGCTGGTGCGGCGGCTGGTAGAGGCCTGTCCGAGGCTCGAGGTCATCAAGCACTCCGTCTGCATCGAAGGTGCCCGTCGGGCCCTTGCCCGTGCAAAGGTGCACTGGGGTAAGCTGGACGGTGAGAAGCTTGTGAAGGACGGGCCGCCGCCGGGAAAGGAGCATCGCAAGCCCGAGAACTACTACAAGGATGTTCTTGCAGGTGCCCGCCTTGTGGCGATTGAATGTACCAAGGATGTAATTTTTGAATGAACTCGCTCGTGTTTATCCTGTGCGCTGAAAACTTGTTCATATGCGCTAAGCAATGCTTATTGAATTTAAAATATTACTTTCTGTGCGGCCGTTTATCAAAAAATTGAGAGATGGCCAGTCGTTGGCTTCTGCCCCCATGCCACTAGTGCTGGGGTGTTCGGGATAAACCTGAGCACTCTTTTTCCCATAGTTGGGTCCTTCGAGGGAGGCGCTCAGCACAACGAACCAGGCAATCGGACTATAATGCTTGAACAATCTCACTTAGCCATAGAACCTTATAATTTTAAATTTCGGCGAAGCCCCTAGTTCGGAAGACCGAGTTCGGGGCGCTATCCACGCCTTGGCCGGACAAAGCCAGCTCCTCGCTCGAAGCGGCGTAAATCTTTAGGGACTCGAAAAACCTCTCGAACAGGGAGCGGTCTCTCGCCTCATCATGACAGTCAGTTTTAGCTTTCTCCACTGAGGTGCTTAACCCAGCTGAACCGGGGCACAATCGCAGTGGTTCTCCTAGTGCTACCTTAGCCAATATAGCGGAACGTAAGGCACCAAAACATAGGAGCCGGGCAAACCCAACTATTGACCCAAATCATGATTCGGAGCCGATGCATATAGTGCTATAACTTCGGGGTGCCGCACTTGTGAAAGTGTACGGACTTCTCACACCATAATGAGGGGTACTGAAGCCCCTGGTGTGTTTGCCGTACCATGGTGTACGGGTGCGATCATGTCATTTAATAAACATATATATGAAAAGAGGATAATGCAAAAAATAGAAAAAAATCTATGCATTGTTTATAGAGAGGCTATTTATCAAAGTCGAACGATACAAGTAGTGCGATAAGCAAAAAGATATTGGACTATTTAACATGTCCTGACCAGGGGCAGGCCGCGGAATTGTATTCAAAATAGGTATACTGCTCGTAACAGAGACCACCCGGGAGTTCCATAATGCGGCATGGCTTGTCTGCCTCCCTGGATCTTGCATCGTTTGTGCGGCAGTCGAATTGCCGAACAGGTCGTCCGAAGTATGGAGTCCTGAAAGTAAGAAGAAATTAAAAAAGAATCCGGCAGCCCCTAGTACGTTTTAAGCCGTATTTTGGGTGTGCTGTTATTGTGCCCCTTCCCCTGTGCCCATGGTATTTCAAGGGCGTAGTTATGTACGCGAGGCACTGGTTTCGCTATGTCGCGAGGGCTGGGGTTGGGGCCGCATTGCTACGCCTGCTCAGAACGTGCCAGGCGGTCTTGTTGTAGGTTACTCCGGGCGCGCTTGGCAGTGTCTGGCTTTTTAACGGCCGGACTGGAGAATTGCCTAAGAAGGCTGCTTTGTACTTCCGCTGCGAGAGCCGCCGTGTGCTCCTCCGTACGGAGGGAGCGTTCGGTGTTTCTGTTGACCGTGATTACTCCTCGAGGGCCTGGCATCTTGAGCTTGAGATATGCGTAGTGCGGCACCGCATTGAACTTTGCGAATGCGGTTCGTCCGAGCAGGGCGTGATAGCCACTGCGAAACGGGACTATATCAAAGATTAACTCTTCGCTTCGGAAATTGTCCGGGGATCCGAAGACCACGTCAAGTGTTACTGAGCCTGTACAGTTGGCTTTTACACCTGGTATAACGCCTTTAAAGGTCGTTTTTGTGGGTTAATCCTTGAGGGATCTATGCCCATTTTCTGCACTGTATCCTGGTAAAGCAGGTTCAGGCTACTGCCGCCGTCCATGAGGACTCTTGTGAGATGAAATTCGTCGATGATTGGGTCGAGAACCAATGCGGCGAAGCCGCCATGACGGATGCTAGTGGGATGGTCCCTTCGATCAAAAGTGATCGGGCAGGATGACCATGGGTTGAACTTTGGGGCGACTGGCTCCATCGCGTATACGTCCCGTAGCGCACGCTTCCGCTCCCTCTTGGGAATGTGGGTTGCGTATATCATGTTCACCGTCCGCACTTGTGGGGGAAAGCCCTTCTGTCCATTGTTGTTCGGCGGCCTAGGCTCCTCCTCGTCGTCGCTGTGCAGCCCCTTGTCTTTGTTTTCGGCTCTTAACTTGCCTGCCTGCTTGAACACCCAACAATCCCTATTAGTGTGATTGGCTGGCCTTTCGGGGGTGCCATGTATCTGGCACAAGCGGTCGAGTATTCGGTCCAAACTGGACGGGCCCTGGGTATTCTTTTTGAATGGCTTTTTCCGCTGACCGGATTTATAGCCTCTGAATCCGGCATTAACTGTCGTGTCTTCATTACCGTCGCTGCTAACGCGGCGCTTTTGCTTATTCCGACGTGTCCTGCCACTTTTGTCCTTGGTATCCGAATTACCAGGGTTCTTTGATAAGTTGTTACTGCGAGCTAGCCAGCTGTCTTCTCCCGCGCAAAAGTGGGTCATGAGTGTCGTGAGGGCTGCCATAGATTTCGGCTTTTCCTGTCCCAGGTGCCGGGCAAGCCACTCATCGCGGATGTTATGCTTGAAGGCTGCTAGGGCCTCTGCGTCCGGACAGTCGACTATCTGGTTTTTCTTTGTTAGGAACCGTGTCCAGAATTCCCTGGCCGATTCCTCTGGCTGCTGAATTATGTGGCTTAAGTCGTCGGCATCCGGTGGTCTCACGTAAGTGCCCTGGAAGTTGTCGAGGAATGTGGCTTCCAGGTCCTCCCAAGAACCGATTGAGTCTGCTGGCAAGCTATTAAGCCAATGCCGGGCCGGTCCTTTAAGTTTGAGCGGGAGGTATTTGATGGCGTGTAGATCATCGCCGCGTGCCATGTGGATGTGAAGGAGATAATCCTTGATCCATACTGCCGGATCTGTTGTGCCATCGTATGATTCGATGTTCACGGGCTTGAAACCCTCTGGCATTTTATGATCCATTACTTCGTCTATGAAGCATAGTGGGTGTGCGGCGCCTCTATACTGGGCTATATCATAATGCAGCTCGGAGGAGCTATGTCTGTTGTGTTCGGCCCGGCCGGATTTGTTGTATCCGGAGTGAAGATCATCGTCTCGTGCCGTAGGGCGCCTGCGCGATCCGTAGATCGATCTTGTTTGTCTTGCCTTATCCTCCAGTACGTCTCGCAGGTCTGGCTCATTTTCCCGTGCCTTAGTTGAGCGGCGTCGGGGCGTGGCTTGGGTGGAGGGCCGAGAGGCCTCTCTGTCGCGGCCGCGAGGTGGCCGGTCTACCATGTCGTGCGCTGGTGATGTAGGTGCTTCCTCCTCTGATCGGGGTAGCGGCCTGCGTTTTGGGTAACTCTTGGAGGGGCGTTTGAGTTCATACTCTTCGGCCGCAAGGACTTCAGTCCATCTATCAGCTAGCAAATCTTGGTCAGCTCTAAGCTGTTGCTTCTTTTTCTTGAGGCTGCTTGCCGTGGCTAAAAGCCTGCGTTTGAAACGCTCTTGTTCGGCGGGGTCTGATGGTACGACGAATTCGTCGTCATCGAGGCTTGCCTCGTCTTCGGAGGGAGACATATAGTTATCATCCTCAACCTCTCGGTCTGCCGCTCTCTCGTGAGGGCTGGCTTCTCCATCTTCCTGTGCCGAATCTTGCTGGAGGGGGTGTTCTTCGGCGCTATCCGGGGTAGTATTGTCTCCCGTGCCGGAATCACCGTTTTTACTTTGGCGGGATTTAGAGCGGCGCCGCTGACGCCGGCACTTTGGCTGCTTCTTGGAGGTGTCATCCCCCGCTGTTGCATCGCCATCTCCATCTTTTGGAGTATCCACCATATATATGTCATATGACGAGGTGACCTTCCAGCGCCCTACAGGTGCTGGTTCCTGTTCGTCTCCTACATCGTCGTCCATACCGTCGATGTCTTCGGAGCTGAAGTCAGGCATGTCGGTTAGATCGTCGACAGTGGCTACAAAGTGGGTGGTGGGTGGGCTTTGAATTTCTTCATCGTCCGTATCCCATCCTCGCTGTCCGTAGTCCGGCCAGGGCTCTCCTGATAAAGAGAGAGACTTGAGAGAATTCAGGATGTCGCCAAAAGGCGAGTGCTGAAAGATGTCCGCGGCGGTGAACTCCATTATCGGCGCCCAACCGGATTCGATTGGCAGGGGCGCGGGGGGTTCGGAGTCCGGGGAGGAGTCCGGATCCTCGGAGTCACGGGTCATGCAGAGTGTGGGGCTGGCGTTCGGCTCGATCGCCTTTGAGATCGCAGCCCCCGAGGTGACGTCCAACCGCTCATCCTCGATCGGCGCAATAGGCTCCGAGTTAAGGGTCGGAACCGGTGCGTGTGCGGCCTCCAGGACACTGTTCGGAGGCAGAGCTAGATCATGCCCCTCGAGATAGTGCGGCGCGCTTGGCCGTGGCTCGAACCCGTCGAAGATCAAGTCTCCGCGGATGTCAGCCGTGTAGTTTAAGCTTCCAAACCTGACTTGATGGCCAGGGGCGTAGCTTTCGATCTGCTCCAGGTGGCCAAGCGAATTGGCCCGCAGTGCGAAGCCGCCGAAGACGAAGATCTGTCTGGGGAGAAAAGTCTCACCCTGGACCTCATCGTTGTTGATGATCAAGGAAGCCATCGGGCCTAAAGGCGACGACACAGAGGAACTCTCAATGAAAGCACCAATGGCGGTGTCAAAACCGGCGGATCTCGGGTAGGGGGTCCCGAACTGTGCGTCAAGGCCGGATGGTAACAGGAGACAAGGGACACGATGTTTTTACCCAGGTTTGGGCCCTCTCGATGGAGGTAATACCCTACTCCTGCTTGATTAATATTGATGATATAGGTAGTACAAGAGTAGATCTACCACGAGATCAAGGAGGCTAAACCCTAGAAGCTAGCCTATGGTATGATTGTTGTGTATGGAGTTGATGTCCTACGGACTACAACCCTCCGGTTTATATAGACACTGGATAGGGTTAGGGTTACACAGAGTCGGTTACAATGGTAGGAGATCTTGAATATCCGCATCGCCAAGCTTGCCTTCCACACCAAGGAAGGTCCCATCCGGACACGGGACGAAGTCTTCAATCTTGTATCTTCATAGTCCAGGAGTCCGGCTGAAGGTATAGTCCGGCCACCCGAACACCCCCTAATCCAGGACTCCCTCAGTCGTTTTGGTGGGCTTAATCCTCGAGGGATCTATGCCCATTTTTTGTACTGTATCCTGGTAAAGCAGGTTCAGGCTGCTGCCGCCGTCCATAAGGACTCTTGTGAGATGAAATCCGTCAATAATTGGGTCTAGAACCAATGCGGCGAACCCGCCATGACGGATGCTAGTGTGGTGGTCCCTTCGATCGAAGGTGATCGGGCAGGAGGACCATGGGTTGAACTTTGGGGCGACTGGCTCCATCGCATATACGTCCCTTAACGCACGCTTCCGCTCCCTCTTGGGGATGTGGGTTGCGTATATCATGTTCACCGTCCGCACTTGTGGGGGAAAACCCTTCTTTCCATTGTTGTTCGGCGGCCTGGGCTCCTCCTCGTCATCGCTACGCAGCCCCTTGTCTCTGGTTTCGGCATTTAGCTTGCCTGCCTTCTTGAACACCCAACAATCCCTGTTGGTGTGATTGGCTGGCTTTTCGGGGGTGCCATGTATCTAGCACAAGCGATCTAGTATTCGGTCCAAACTGGACGGGCCCTGAGTATTTCTTTTGAATGGCTTTTTCCGCTAACCGGATTTGTAGCCTCTGAATCCGGCATTGACTGCCGTTTCCTCATTGCTGTCGCTGTTAACGCGGCGCTTTTGCTTGTTCCGACGTGACCTGCCACTTTTGTCCTTGGTGTCCGAATTACCAAGGTTCTTGGTCAAGTTATTGCTACGAGCTAGCCAGCTGTCTTCTCCCGCGCAAAAGCGGGTCATGAGTGTCGTGAGGGCTGCCATAGATTTCGGCTTTTCCTGTCCAAGGTGCCGGGCAAGCCACTCGTCGCGGATATTATGCTTGAAGGCTGCTAGGGCCTCTGCGTCCGGACAATCGATAATTTGATTTTTCTTTGTTAGGAACCGTGTCCAGAATTGCCTGGCCGATTCCTCTGGCTGCTGAATTATGTGGCTTAGGTCATCGGCGTCTGGTGGTCGCACATAAGTGCCTTGGAAGTTGTCAAGGAATGCGGCTTCCAGGTCCTCCCAACAACCAATTGATTCTGCTGGCAAGCTGTTAAGCCAATGCTGAGCTAGTCCCTTAAGTTTGAGTGGGAGGTATTTGATGGCGTGTAGATCATCGCCGCGGGCCATGTGGATATGAAGGATATAATCCTCGATCCATACCGCGGGATCTGTTGTGCCACCGTATGATTCGATGTTCACGGGCTTGAAACCCTCAGGGACTTGATGATCCATTACTTCATTTGTGAAGCATAGGGGGTGTGCGGCGCCTCTGTATTGGGCTATATCACGATGCAGCTCAAATGAGCTTTGCCTATTGTGTTCGGCCCGGCCGGATTTATTATATCCGGAGTGACGATCACCGTCACGTGCCGTGGGGCGCCCGCTTGATCCGTAGATCGATCTTGTTTGCCTCGCCTTGTCCTCCAATATGTCTCGCAGGTTTGGCGTGTTTTCCCGTGCCTTTGAATGTTTTGAGCGGCGCCGGGGTGCGGCTTGAGTGGAGGGCCGAGAGGCCTCTCTGTCGCGGCCACGAGGTGGCCGATCGGCCGTATCATGCACTGGTGAAGTAGGTTTAGGTGCTTCCTTCTCTAATTGGGGTAGCAACCTGTGCTTTGGGTAGCTCTTGGAGGGGCGTTCAAGTTCATACTCTTCGGCCGCAAGGACTTCAGTCCATCTGTCGGCTAGCAGATCTTGGTCAGCTCTAAGCTGTTGCTGTTTTTTCTTGAGGCTGCTTGCCGTGGCCATAAGCCTGCGTTTGAAACGCTCTTGTTCGACGGGATCCTCTGGCACGAAGAATTCGTCGTCGTCGAGGCTTGCCTCGTCTTCGGAGGGAGGCATATAATTATCATCCTCAACCTCTCTGTCTGTCGCTCTCTCATGAGGGCTGGCTTCTCCATCCTGCTGTGCTGAATCTTGCTGGAGGGGGTGTTCTTCGGCGCTATCCAGAGTATTGTTATCTCCCGTGCCGGAATCACCGTTTTTGCTTTGGCGGGATTTAGAGCGGCGCCGCTGACGCGGCGCTTAGGTTGTTTCTTGGAGGGGTCATCCCCCGCCGTTCCATCGCCATCTCCTTCTTTTGGGGTATCCACCATGTATATGTCATACGACGAGGTGGCTTTCCAGTGCCCTATAGGTGCTGGTTCTTGATCGTCTCCTGCATCGGCGTCCATACCGTCGATGTCTTTGGAGTCGAAGTTGAGCATGTCGGTTAAATCATCGACAATGGCTACAAAGTGGGTGGTGGGTGGGTTTTGAATTTCTTCATCGTCCGTATCCCAACCTTGCTGACCGCAGTCCGGCCAGGACTCTCCTGATAAAGAGAGAGACTTTAGTGACTTCAGAATATCGCCAAAGGGCGAGTGCTGGAAGATGTCTGCGGCGGTGAACTCCATGATCGGCGCCCAATCGGATTCGATCAGCAGGGGCACGGAGGGCTCGGAGTCCGGGGTGGAGTCCGGCGCTTTGGAGTCGCGGGCTTCGCAGAGGACAAAGCTGGTGTTCGGCTCAATCGCCGTAGAGATTGCAGCCTCCGAGGCGGTGTCCAACCACCCATCCTCGATCGGCGCAGCTGGCTCCGAACTAAGGGTCGCAGCTGATGCGGGTGCGGCCTCCAGGGCACTGTTCGGCGGCAGAGCTAGATCATGCCCATCGTGACAGTGCGGCGCGCCCGGCTGTGGCTCGAATCCGTCAAAGATCAAATCTCCGCGGATATCAGCCGTGTAGTTCAAGCTTCCAAATCTGACCTGAGGGCCAGGGGCGTAGCTTTCGATCTGCTCTAGATGGCCAAGCGAATTGGCCTGCAGTGCGAAGCCGCCAAAGACGAAGATCTGTCCGGGGAGAAAAGTCTCGCCCAGGACTGCATCGCTGTTGATGATCGTAGGAGCCATCGGGCCTAAAAGCGACGACACAGAGGAACTCTCAATGAAAGCACCAATGCCGGTGTCAAAATCGGCGGATCTCGGGTAGGGGGTCCCGAACTGTGCGTCTAGGCGGATGGTAACAGGAGACAAGGGACACAATGTTTTACCCAGGTTCGGGCCCTCTTGATGGAGGTAAAACCCTACGTCCTGCTTGATTAATATTGATGATATGGGTAGTACAAGAGTATATCTACCACGAGATCAAGGGGGCTAAACCCTAGAAGCTAGCCTATGGTATGATTGTTGTATGTTGTCCTACGGACTAAAGCCCTCCGGTTTATATAGACACCGGAGAGGGTTAGGGTTACACAAAGTCGGTTACAATGGTAGGAGATCTAAATATCCGCATCGCCAAGCTTGCCTTCCACGCCAAGGAAAGTCCCATCCGGACACGGGACGAAGTCTTCAATCTTGTATCTTCATAGTCCAGGAGTCCGGCTGAAGGTATAGTCCGGCCATCCGGACACCCCCTAATCCAGGACTCCCTCACCGAGCATGAAGGTTATGAACCGGTGGAGGCGTGAAAAGAGGCGCTCCGGAAGTGTAAGGTGCATCAGTAGAATCATCCTCAACACAAGGGCGGCGAGTGTAGTGGAGAGGAAAAGGAGAGAGAGGCCGACATACTGGAGAGGATGGTGGAGAGGTGGATGATGAGGGTGGGGAGGTTAATGGAGGGGAAGGTGGTGTATGAGGAAGAGTGAGACGTGTTGGAGGAAGGGGGGAGACATGAGGCACTTAGGAAGGTGTATCAAGAAGGAGAAGGAAAGAAGTATTATCCACAGAAAAGCTCGAGGAGAAAGGACGCGAGTAGTAAGAACGAGACTCATCGAAGGTCACATCACGCGAAATGTGCAGCCGACGACCAACACGATCCCAACATCTATAGCCCCTGTGCTCATCACTATAGCCAAGAAAAATACACTCAACCGATTGAGCAGTCAGTTTGGTGTGTTCTCGCGGGGCAAGAAGAACATAGCACACACATCCAAACATACGAAGAGATGAGTAGTTAGGAGAACAATCTGTGAGAGGCTCCATAGGAAATATCACCCTGCAAGGCAGCCAATGGCTGAATGTTGATGAGATAGGTGGATGCAGAAACAGCCTCAACCCAAAAGTGGGGTCGAAGAGAAGCGGCGATCATCAGCACACGAGCCATCTCAAGCAGATGACGATGCTTACGTTCTGCAACGCCATTCTAAGCATGGGCGCCAGGACATGAGAACTGGGCAGGAGTACCTTGTTCCACAAGAAAACCACGCAACATCTGGGAGATATACTCTCCAGTGGAGTCAACACGAAAAGTATGAATAGGCGTGGAAAACTCGGTGTGAACCATGGCAACAAATCACTTGTATATAGAGAGAACCTCGCTACGAGATTTCATAAAGTAGAGCCAAGTGTAGAGAGAGAAATCATCAATAAACTGAACATAGTAGCGGTGACCAGCTTTCGAATCAAAGGGAGCATGACCCCAAACATCAGAGTGAACTAAGTCAAAAGGACGCTGAGATACCGACTCACTGGTAGGATAAGGTAACTAGGTCTGTTTGCCAAGTCTACAACCATCACAATGTAAGGAAACATCTCCAAAGACAGACCCTATGACGCCCTGACGCACTAACGATGACAAGCGGGAGCCACACATGTGACCAAGTCAATGATGCCACTGCTGGAAAGACGCAGAAGAGGAGGCAGCAAGAGCATGAGAATTGGCAGAAGTGATGGCAGCGGAAGGAACACGAAGCCAGTCAACCTCCCAAAGGCCCTCTATCTCACAACGCAGTGGGCCAGCACCAACCAGAGCCTTGGTGCGATGATCCTGAACAGAGCAAGAGTCAACATCAAGAATGACACGACAACCAGAGTCAGTAAGTTGGGCAGCGGAGAAGAGATTCATGGTAAGACGGGGAACATGAGAAACACTAGGAACAAAAAAAGACGGAGTAGAAAGAGTGCCACGACTAGCAACAGGAAGGTGTGTGCCATCGGCAATGAGAACATTAATAGAATAATCAAGAGGTTGAAGAGAAGACAACGTGGAAGAATCAAAAGACATATGAAAAGAAGCTCCAGAATCCAGAAACCCACGAAGATGTACCTGACTGTGTAGGTGCCGGCGGTGATGGAGAGGTGGAAGCAGTCACAGCGGCAGCGGAACCCACCGATGAAGAGCTGGAGGAAGCCAGTATGCGCTTGAGCCACACAATGTCCTAGTCAGTAAGTGACAGAGTCGAGGAAGACGCATGAGTCCCACTGGAAGAAGACCCCTGGTCTCGCTGCTTCTGGCGACAATTAGACTTTGGGTGACCTGGCCTGGAGCAGTAGCCATAGAAGATGTCACGTCACGACCGACACTTCTCTGCATAAGGAGGGCACCCCCCCTCTGAAGGTGTGGGCAGGAGCGGTGGAGCAGTGAGGCGAGCAGACAACACAGGAGCTCGGGCGACCATCATAGAGGGAACTACAAGCAACCCAGCAGAACAAAGATCGGTCTCCTCAGCACGAAGCTCAGCAAGCACCTCCGAGAGAGGAACGCAACCACGAGCAAGCAAGTAAGCACGTCGAGGCTTAAACTCAGAACGGAGGCGAGATAAGAACTCATGAATGCGCTGAAACTCCAAGTCTGACCGCGCGGTCTGGCAGCAACGACAAGCACTCCGGACAGTTGTTTGTGGTGAGTCAAGCTGGCGCCAGATGGAAGAGCTTTGTGTGTAGAACTCATCAACAAAAGAGTTACCCTGCTGTTGTAGGGTGTAACCCTAAATGGAGATCTTTCACGAATTGGAGGGGAAATCCCCAAGAACAAGATGAACACAAAGGGTAATCACAAGAGAAACACTCAAGAACAAGCCCAAATCACACATCCACTGTACTTACATCCACACAAGATCCAGAAAGGTACAAGAACAACAGAAGGATGAAGACTATTTTTAACATAAGGGGAAAACCCAAAAAGCTGAAAAATCACAGGGTAAAGAACTTAAACTCTCCCTTTGTTTATTTGTAATGTGCATATTTTTATGTCTCGTGGTTCATTTTATTTTGTAGGATAGGTACCTCCGCCTATGTCACAATAAGTGTAACACTTCTGTTGCATATCCGGTTCCAAGCCCAGGAAAAGGACCAAACATGTCGCAGCAAGTATACTAAAATATTAGCAAAACAGAATCTGTTCCAGATTTATAAACTTGAACGGTAGCAAAACAAAGTCTACCTATGCATTTTCGCAAAAAAAGTCTACATATGCACACTACATCCTTTGGATATAAATGAGAACAAGCATCCAGCTTAAGTTTAGAAGTCACTCCACCGAGTGTCCTTCGGTCATCAACTGACATAAGCAAAAGAAACTCATTACATAGCATGGTGAGTCTTGATAGTTAGCCAATCTTGACGTAGGTGCCAAGAGCGTTGAGGAGCCCCTCCCCCCTCCCCCCGAGCAGCCATGGAATCCAATGATTCTGCCGCCGGCCACCGGGAGCTCAAACGGCGCACCTTCGCCCATACCATATGACCCGAAGGTGTGTCGGTTGCTGACAAAAGTAACCGATCCGACAAGGAAATATCCATTGTAATTGCCAAACCGACCTTTTACGCCTGTGAGATACTCGTCTGACTCCAGACATATCTGCACATGCGAAACCATACCAATGATAGTATTAGTTTCTCCTAGAGAAAATGTGATAGTGTAGGTATTACCTCTGAGCGCTCTCCTTCTGGGTTTCCTCATTGCTTGGTCTGCTCCTCCCGGCCATCCCGCTCGTATACCACTGAGATGGCGTCTGCCGTGACACAGTGCCACGTGATCAACTTGACAATACAGTCGATGCCGCGCACGTCCATCTCCCAGACCATGTCTTGAGGATAAGACCATGTCTTGATGACGATTGCTACTTGTGCATTCTATCACAAGTTTACAGTTAGATGGACGATGAAGTTACAGTCAGTTGAACTTTACATTTCTTGGAACCATAATAGAAAGGCCATTGCTACTGTTATGATGTCTGTCTCTTGGGAAATTCGGAAGGAACAAAACGCAAGATCTTTTCGCAACGCTGCTTCCTTGACCACCATTATCTTCGCGAAAATCAAAGAGGAGGCCCTTCTTTGGGTGTTGGTGGAAGCCAAGCACGTATTCTTATGCCACGAGAGTAGGACTTTTCTTTTTGCCACTTCGTGGCTTGTGTCTAAGCATTCTAGTTCATTAATGAAAATGTCAAGTCTTTTGCCTTGTTTCAAAAAAAGAGGCCACTTGGCTTGTTCTGGTTTAGTAGGAGAAAATGTGGCAAAATAATGCTAACTAATGCAGACTCAGCTTTTTGAACGTGAATTCAAATATAGGATAGTAGTTTATAGATGGCATTTATTAAATTAAATTTAAGTTCAATTTAACTCTCTAGAACATCGATGCTCTGTGAATAGTTGACACTACAAATTTTGTTATTACAACAAAACCCGTTAGAACAAGAAAAGAGGCATTTTTTTATTTATGCAAACATATATCTAACGAAGAAAAGAGGAGGACCAGTGAGAACTAATCAAAGTGAACGGAATTCTTTTTTGTCATATACGAATATCTTAAGAGTAAAATAGATAAGCTTGTCGAAAAAAGAAAATGTGTTGAACATCTTATGTTAAGAAAAATAATAAATAACAAAAACCTTGGAGACAAACAATAATGATTAATAATAAAGCAGTTTTTTTATCAACCAAACAAATATATATGTGTAGCAAAAGAATTAGAAACTACCAAAAAGAAAGGGTTACCAAAAGATTGGAAATCGTGGGAATAGTTTGAAGGTGCGTTTTCAACAATTGGGTCGGCCCACAGTCC
This sequence comes from Triticum urartu, assembly GCF_003073215.2. Classification (NCBI taxonomy): domain Eukaryota; kingdom Viridiplantae; phylum Streptophyta; class Magnoliopsida; order Poales; family Poaceae; genus Triticum; species Triticum urartu. Next base: position 40,354,987 of record NC_053024.1, read on the forward strand.
TGGTTGGCTCATCGGGCTGAACCCTGCTGTGCTGCTCTTCCTCGACCCCTCAACAAAAAAGAAGTCCCCTTTTCTGAGAGCTCCCACCCCATGCCATGTCCACCCTACCATCACCGCCGCCGGCGAGACCCACGCCGCCCGCTCAAACCACCATCAGCGCTCTCTGCGACGACCTGCTCCGCAAGATCTTCGCCCGCCTCCCCGACCTCCCGAACCTCGCCCGCGCCGCCTTCTCCTGCCGCGCCTTCCTCCGCGCCGTCCGCTCGGACCCCGCCTTCCGCCGCCGCTTCCGCTCGCTCCGCCCGCCGCCCCTCCTCGCGTTCTTCCTCGAAATGTACATGGATCTGGTCCTGGTCTACCCTTCCCCCTGGCGCCCCTCCGACACGGGCCTCGCCGACGCCTTCCGCGGCGCCGATTTCTTCAAGACCCGCCGCATGGGCGGCCTCAAGCACGCCGACGACCCCGGGTGGGAGTTCGACTACATGTTGGGCGACGAGATCCAAATCGCCCACCGGAAGTAGCGAGCCAGCTACAGCCCGCTGAGGCAGGCCCTGTCCCTCTACCCCGACAGGCAAGTTTTGAAGGACAACAGCTTCCTTGAGTTCCACACGCTCTCCTACCAGGAGGATCAGGGGCTGCAGCGTGTGGTCTGCAACCGCCGTGACCGCTATTGGGCGCGGGCAAGTGTCGCTCTCTTCTCATCCAACACCATGGAGTGGCAAATTTTCCCTCGGGTGGAAACAAAGGCCCTGGGCCTGGTGCCCAAGAATGCCAGAAGCTCTATAAACCCTGGTAAGGTGGTTGATGGATTCATCTACTGGATATTTCCGAAGGGTGCCGGTATGCTCGTGCTCAATGCGACGACATCTCAGTTCCACCGAATGCATATGCCGCCGCCCTTGAGTACGGTGCTCTCTACATTCAAGCTTGGCCAGACCAAGGACGGGAAGCTCTGTATCGTGCACTTAAATTTTGAGGGCATCAATGACGGGATGCTTTTTGTTTGGTTGTGGGGAAAAGACAGCGATGGAGTGGAGAGATGGATGTTTGACAAGTCGTTTCCATTGTGCGCAATTGTTGAGTTCATTAATTGTTCAATGGTAATTCATTCTGAAGTAGGAATTTTGTCAGTTATTGATGGCTTTGTGTACCTGTCGGTTGCTGAATGTCGGAACCGTAGTAATTCTCCAGAGTGGTTCCTATCATTTTGCCTGGAAACTTCAGAACTGCATCAGCTCTTTGAGGGCCCATATCAGAGTCATCATGATGCCCATCCCTATGTCATGCCGTGGCCTCCTTCTTTGGTATACAACAAGGTGAGCCCTTGCTTATGTGGGATGATTCTGGTGAAATTTCTTCCTACCTTTGGTTTGGTCACCAGATTGTATGATGTTATGTTACCTTACAGCACCGGATTACTGTAGTCTTGTTAAAGCTGTTATCAAACAGTTAGTTTGGTCTCCAGAGTTCTCATTTTCCTTACCACGAGGTTTTGTGCAGATTAAGCACATGGCACTTGCTGATATTTGTATTTTGAAATTTTGTACACTAAAAAGACTCCATGATAATGGGTAACTACCATGAGATGGTTACTGTGGATCATTTTACTTTTGTTGCTTGTGTTAAAGATAAAAAGTTGGTCTGTATCATTAGGATCTATAGGCTTGCATGAATGTACACTCATGTTTTTCCTTTTCTTTTTGACAGGATGATTCAGAAACTAAAGTTACTAAAAACTGTGTTGCAGAGGATAGTCCTGTGGGCAAAGAAAAACCTCGTTCTATCCTTATCACAGCATTGCAATCTTTCAAAGAAGCTTTGATTGATGATGATGAAGCAAATACTACCGAGGCAGCAGCCTTTTTCACAATTGAGGATGAGAAGATGTCTCTCGTGAGAAAAATCACTACTTTGGATTTACGATTGACAAATGCAAGAGATCATGTCCTGAGGTTAAGTGCCGACTCTGCTAAATCCAATATACCATGTCTTGATGATGATTGCCACTTCTGCTTTCTTTCACAAATTCACAGTTAGATGAACGATGAAGTTAGAGCCAGTTGAACTTACATTTCTGAGAGGATGCTTAATATTTGAAGGCTCGAGTGAGGCTCTGAATCCTATAAAATGGAGCAATTTAACCTACCATGGATAGTGATTTTCTTAGGGATGCTGGTGCTTATGAATCCACAGCAGAGCTTGTTGATCTACAACGTGGGATTGGATTTGTGGCGGAGACAACTGACAAGTAAAGAGCAGCTGCATGTTTGCTTCCAGCTCTTTGAGGGTGAGTTAACTTGCCTGTACACCTTATCTAGGTAGATGTCAAGGCCTCATGTTTATGTGAACAACACTGCTAGTTTTATGTTGAATGATTGCTTTCTCTTTTGTGCAACTACATTTGAACCAGGAGATTGTATCGCTATGTTGTCCTTTTCAAGTTTCACCTATAATAATTTGCAGCGTATATGGGTGTCAATATTTCCAACCTTTTGGTGCTAGAGCTATTGTGTTGCTTAGCTTACCAGGGTGCAGTTTAAATTGCCATGGTAACTCTAGAATTCTTCTTTTGTGATGAAGTAACTCTAGAGTTCTGAACTCATTAACAATAGGACGCGATTACCTGAGCTTTTCCTGAATATTATGTGTGGGCATAGTGGCGCATGTTGAAGTGCCCTCTCTTTTGATAGAATAGTGCATTCTTGTTTTGTCCTAAGTCACAGTTGTTTCAGTCTGACCAAATGTATAGAAAAATTGAACACATAAAACATAAACATTTTGAACACCTAAAACATAAAAAAATGACACTTAATTACTTCTTTTTCATCTATAACCTCCTGCAATTGTCCAAAAACACCCTAGTGTTTGTCCAGAAAATTCAGAGAATGTAAGTGCATGAATGCGGTAGGGAAATTGGATAGACACCTTATCGTCTTCATCGACCTGAATAGTCGTAAACGAACGCCACAATGGCTTCTGTATTTCCTCCTGCCAATACGAGACCAACCTTGCAGCTTAAGCCCATCCTTTTTATTCCAACAATGGTACCGCCACTAATCGGCATGTTCTCGAAACCCTGCACATTATGATCATTTCAATGAGGAAAACTTTTAGTAACAATGTAACTCCTCCCAAATAGCGCAACTAGAACTTTCAAAAACTATGGGCTTTTAGTTTACCTGCATCAACTCTTGGCGATTATCTTGGAGCTCTTTGTTGTTAACCTGCTCTTTGTTGAGGTCTTGAAATGAATCTTTCATCCTTTTCCATTCCTCATCCAGAATATTTCTCACATACGTCATTACCGCATAAAGATGTTGATGGTCTTCCTCTGGGAGCTTCTCCCCTGCTTGTAGTCTGTTAGCTATGAATGTAGCGATAATCTAGCTAAAAGTGGGAGTGCCAATATTTGTCTAGAGTTCCACTGAAACCATCTTACACTGACTCTTCCTAATACTAATTTAGGGGGAATACTGCCTGAATAGCATCAGGATTGAATGAGGGACTAACACTGAAGCTAATTCTAGCATTAAAATGGGAGTACAGATAGATGATCTGAATTTGACATTGTTTTAACTCCCACCTACATGTTTTCGCTTGTGAAGAAGTGCAAGTACTGCTCTCTGATACTGCCTCTCTAAGCATATGTTGTCCATGATCAGTAAAAACAGAATTCAGCATTCGACACATATTCACTTTTTTCAGTGTGCATTCGGCATTACCATCTGTAACTTCTTTTTTTATAACTGCGGACTTCGGTGTTCATTTTCGAAATGACACTCTAAAGTTGAGGTGAAAATTCAGCAATCTGAAAACTGAAACTAAACATGTTACAGAGTTCAGATAAGAAATGCATAACCCTACCTTCTCCAGCTCATGCAGCGCCAGATCATGGTCAGCCAGCTTGCTCTCCACCTGCCATGTCCAGTGTGTTGACCTCCAAAGTACCCTAAAACAACAAAAGACTATGTCAAGATGGCGAAAGCAAACAAACCGGGTCATACTGCAAGGGGAGGTAGCTTTTTTGGTAATTATTTATTGTTAAGGAGTATCAATGTACCAACAATCTAGCTAAAAAGAACAAACATTCGTGTGAATATGTAGAATTTCCACTCAAATCCTCTCAACACCGCATACTCCCTCATTCAGGCAGTAGACAAATAAAAAACACACAAATCTTCAGTGTTGAGAAGATTTGAGTTAAAAATTCTAGCATCGAATCTTTTGACATGAATTCAATCATCAAACCTTTTTAGGTGAACTATGGTGGCCTGTAAGCAGGGCAGGTGCTCTCTGTTACTGTTTCTCTGAGCATATGCTGGAACTGCGGTCCATGGTCAATACAATATGTTGGCATACAGTTCCAATTTTTGGCTGAAAAAAATGCATTCGAAGCCAATCTGGATTTGGAAATTCCACTTACTGCCCATAACTGTTTTTTTCTAACAACCGATATTGGTGTTAATTAGATAAATGCCACTCCAATTATGGCGATTCATAAAAATGCCATTGCAATTTCCAAACTTTGAAAAATGCCACTGCAAATTTTGCAATCTTTGAAGAACACCACTGCAGACTTCGAAAAATGCCATAATTGGAGTGGCATTTATCAAATTAACCCTTTTTTCAATCCAATGACCAAAATTCGGCATGCCGCTGTAATTTTTTGGCTATAAACTTGCAATTCAGGGTTAATTTGTAAAAAAATGCATTTCACACCCTTTTCAGCCAGACTTGAGCATTCGACATTACTATATGTAACCCATTTATTTTTTATTACTGCTGAATATCGGTGTTCATTTGCAAAACGACACTCTGAAGGAGGTGAAAATTCAACATTCAGAAAACTGAATGTAAACTGACACCGGATGCTGATTCTAGATGATTTGAATTTATACTGTCTTTGCTCCCAGTTGCATATATACACCGTGTTGCGTTTGTTTGTAAGCTTCATTTCAGATCAATCCAATGAAAAAGTTCTGACATGACGCTAGAATTTTTGGCTATAAGCAATTCAGGGTAATTTGTAGAAATGCATTTCACGCCCTCTTCAGCCAGACTTGAGCATTCGACATTGCTATTTGTAACCCGTTTTTTTTATAACAGCTGATATCGGTGTTCATTTGCAAAACGACACTTTGAATTAAAATTCAACACTCTGAAAACTGAAAGTAAACTAACACTGATGTTAGTTCTAGATGATTTGAATTTATACTGTGTATGGTTGCTTCATTTCAGTGTGCTCACAACTTGCTGTCTCTGTGGACATATATGATGTCGATGATCACTTCAGTAACAAAATTCGATACGCCCCTGTAAATTTTGGGTATGTGAGGCCTTGCGTCTGTAACTTTTTGTTAGGCACTGATATTCCGATACTGGTGTCAATTTGTATAAAGATACTATAGAGCTGAGTTGAAAAGTTCAGCACTCTGAAAGTAAGACAACATTCTGGAGTTCAGGAAAGAAATGGTTCCTGCAATTCTGCAATCTTCTCCATCTTCCACTTGATATCTTTGGTCGTGGCGTCCAGTTCCGCCCTTAGCCTCTGGTTCTGCTCCTCCAGATCCTCACAGTTCAACTCCGGTATGATCTCGTCAGATATGAACATGATCCTCAGCTCTGGAAGGTGACGACCCAATCACCCAACAATTAAGATTTGCGCAAATAATCAGATCATTGTCGAGCTCACAGGATCACGAATCCATGGATGAGGTCGTCGTTCGGACTAGGGACGATGGATAATTACCGGCGAGCTCGTCGATGAGGCAGCTCATGTCCTGCTCCGCCGCCCGCACCGCCGCGGCCGCCTCGAGTCGTACTCGTCGGTGATGGCGTCCTCGGCCCTCTTCACTGTGGCGGCCAGGAAACTCCCCGCGGCGTCATCCCCGCGCAAGTGGTGCAGCTCGGGCCGCACCGCTTCCTGGGCTGGCGCGGTGGTTGTGACGGTGGCCGGGTGCTGCTGGGTGTCAGAGGCCAGGGCGCTCTCGGTGGCGAGGTGGTGCTGCACGTCGGAGGCCAGGGCGCTCTCGGCGGCGAGGTGGTGCCGCGCGTCGGAGGCCAGGGCGCTCTCGGTGGTGGAGTGGTGCTGCGCGTGGAAGGCGTGGGTGCTCGTGGCGATGGCGTCGAGGACCTCGCCGGCGTACTGGTTCAGTCAATGATTTATTAAATTCAGTGCATTTATTTTCCAAAGCTTTTTTTATTAGCATACCATCTTCATGTGCAAATATCTTTTCTAAAGCTATTTGAAGCACTCTTGTCGTTTAGGGAGAAATTCTGCTTGATGAGTGTTATCAGCATGACGGGAGGACCTCCAGTTCACCTTCCAAGAGCTCGAATCTACTGCTCCTTGGAAGAGTGAGTGGTAACTCTGTCATTGGTAAGGCCTCCTGGACGGCGCGCCGCCCCCCCCCCCCCCCCCTCCCTCTTAAATAGTGTTTTTTTGACGGTGCTACTACGGGCTTATGCCAACCTGAACCATTTTTTTTCATTATAGACAATAAGAATGAGATACAACAAATCGAGTTACAACAGATAGCAACCAACACACAAGAGAAGGAAATAAGAAACGACAGAAGGAGAAACAGAAGCAAGCTACGACAAGGAGTCAACACCAAGAACTTAGCACCCAACAACACTAGGTGGACCGAGAAGGGTGGGAGCTAGCTTTGTCGAATCAGTCGAAAGGAGATCCGACACCGAGAAGACGAAGAGAAGAAGTCGCTTGCTGCCCTGCGAGCACTCCGCACCTTGAAGAACTAGGAGAGTCACAACCACCGTCGAAGGTCTTCGCACTACCTAGCCACGTCGCGACGAAGAGACACAGTCCGTGCCGAAGGGCAATGTTCCACCGAGACCGCCCTGCACCTCCTCTGAGACAGACCACGACTACCATTACAAATAAAGGGAACCCGAACACTATGCGAGACAACCAAACCTCGTACGCCGCCGAAAGACACCAAACTCCGAGACCTCATCACCACCACGAACCCCCAATAGAGAGGTCGACCAACAGTACCACAGGGTGACCAAGGCAAATATCGCCAACACAGATCACTTCCACCGCCAGTACCGAACACTCCAACAACCCAACCACACACCAAACAGACCAACCACACTCGAGCGGAGACGACAAACGGTCAACAGCGGCTCAATGGCTCCAAAGACTACGCCCCTAAGGGGGTAACAACGTCAAAGACGCCATCATTGTTCGATCCATGGAGGGATCTTAGGCTTTTTCCTGGAGCACATTAGAGCACGCGATGCAAGAGCTTAACAATGATGCCTCAAAGGAGGAAAACGACGCTCGAAGGCGTCGCCATCATCGATGCCGGCAAGGCCGGCAAAAGGCTTTCGCCTAAAGCAATGCACATTGGACCTCTCCGCATATGTTGGCCGCTGAGTCCGGCAAAGCATCGGAGCGCGCAACCTCCCATCCATCTGCAACACCACGGTGAGCGTCCTCACCAGATCCAGCAGGGGCACCTCCATTGACACAACTGCTCACCTCGAGCAGTGATGTTGATATGAGCCGAGGTCGAGCCTGACCGCCACAACACTTCTTCCACCCACTTTCACCCGAAATCCACCTCCACTGCCTAGCCCGCCGGTCTGGGAACCAGTTCGCATGAGCCAACGAGCCGAGCGCCGCCGACGCTCACCCAGAACAGCACCACCAGAGGTCTCCAGCCCGACACCTCGCCACGACAGCTGAAGAGAGCCTCATGTGCTGCCCCTATCCGAGCGAACATGGAGGAGGCCCTCGAGGCCCAGATTAGTCTGCCTGGCCGCTCATGCGCGCCCACCGCTGCACGCCCTCCACCTCGAGTCATATGGAGCCGCCGAGGACGAGCAAGACACTGTCGTCGCCATGGAGGAAGTACGCGCCCCGCCTCACCGAACAATCGATTCACTCGAGAAGCGACGCCATCGGGCAAGAAAATGAGCACCCCTCCGCCACCTTCCCTGGGCACGCATGGGCTTCGCCGGCGTCCCCTCCGGCGACGATGATGCGGGGGAGGGGGCGGTGGGAGGTCCTGGCGGCGGCAGACTAGGGTTTCCCCCGTGTCGCCAGAGAGGGCGGCTCGAGGGGAGGGTAAACCTTTGGCGCAACAAATCCTTTCTGAATTGGGTTGCTAGTGTTGTGTGATCCAAAGATCCAGAAAGCAATAGAGGTGCCACTGCCAATAATCATCTTGGAGATGGAGCAAAACAAGGGGAGTCCTTTGGGCGATATCTCGCCAAAGAGCAGTATCGAGGCGACCCAAGTCACCCAGGCCGCGAGGTGGTCCACCCGTAGGTAGTCGATACGTGATTTTGAGCAGACAGTGGAAAGTCCATGTGAAGCTTAAGAAGGTGTTTCAGGGACAGAGATCGTTTAAGCTCCCAGATAAATACCCACTTCATCCCGGCGCACTGCTGCAATTGCTCCCCTATCCCCACAACGTCCGAGTGCCACGTCGACATGGACCTTGACAAAGCCCGTCGAGGGTCCAGACAACCACCCAACATGCCCTTGTCTTTCCCCTCGGAGGTCCAGACAACCCCCGACATGCCCCTATCTTTTCCCTTCCCATGATTGAAGCATGCATTTTTCTCTTAGAAGGATGGAGCATGTGTCGTCTATATGACAAGTTTTTTGCACTTGTTTTGCACGCAAAATGACTATCTATTTTCTTGCCATCCGTATATTGAACGATTTAAGGAGGGGAGGGGAGTGTCTTTCTTGGCCTAAATGATACGTCTATATATTAAATGCTCATGTCCAGGAAGTGGTGCTTGAGCAGCGCCGCTTCTTGGGCTAGCACGGCGGTTGCGACGATGGCGTGGAGCTGATACGTGTCGGAAGTGAGGGCACCCACTGCAAGGAGCTCACCCATGCCGGCCATCGGCATGCTATGGCTCCACATGTAGGGTTGCCAATGGGGCGGAATTGCTAGGCAAAACTAAATCTGGATCCATGTCCATATCCACAAGCCAATCCATTGCCCACCCGTGAATAAATATCCATGGGACATGAATGTTATCATGGCGAGGTTAATTTCTGTAAAATGTTTGTGCGCTTCATTTATGTTTTTCTTCTTTTTTTATTGCTCACAACATCCTAGGTATGTTGAGCATCGTTTCATCTAATAGTGCTTACTGTGTGTGGCTTGTTTAGTTTGCAGGCTGGTAATTGCAAAGGGCTTGCACTTTATTAACTGGCATTGGTGCGCAAGACTAGATAAAATATCTCTGGAAGGAAAAGAATTCACTTGCACAAAACATAAAAATAATTCAAAAATAGAAGGATGAAGATTAGTTTTGAAAATAAGGGGAAAATCCAAAAAGCTAAAAAATCACAAATAAGAAAAAAAGAGAGTAAAGAACTTATTTCCCCCTGAAAATTTGCATGTACATTTGGGTGTGACAATGAACACATTTTTTTTAAATTAACATTTGTAAAATCCATTTTTGGCACACAGGAGCATGTGCTCCCTAGAGCCAAAATGGATTTCCAGTTAAACCCTCTCTTTGTTTATTTATAAATGTGCACATTTTTATGTCTTGTGGTTCTTTTTATTTGGTAGGATAGGTAACTCTGCCTATTTGTGACAACAAGTGTAACACTTTTGTTGCATAGCCGGTTCCAAGCCCAGGAAAAGGACTAACATGTCGCAGCAAGTGTACTGAAATACTAGCAAAACAGAGAATCTGTTCCAGATTTAGGCTTTAACAATAGACCAGCACCATTGGACTAAAATGAGAAGACCAGCACCAGGATTGAAGCATCTAGTTTAAGTTTGGCAGTCAGTCTACCGACTGTCGTTCATCACTAACATAAGCAAAAGAAACTCATAACATAACAGTCAGCACAAGCATCTACCTAGATGAAACATTACATAGCATGGTGAGTCCTGATAGTTAGCCCATCTTGACGTAGGTCCCAAGAGCATTGAGAAGCCCCCCGGAGCGGCCGTGGAATCCAATGATTCTGCCGCCGGCCGCCGGGAGCTCGAACGGCGCACCTTCGCCCATACCATATGGCCCGAAGGTGCACCGGTTGCTGACAAAAGTGACTGTTCCAACAAGGAAACACCCAGCATAATTGCCTAACCGACCTTTTACGCATGTGAGATACTCGTCTGACTCCAGACAAATCTGCACAATCCACAAACATACCAATGATAGTATTAGTCTCTCTCAAAGAAAATGTGATAGTGTAGGTATTACCTCTGACCGCTCTCCTTCAGGTTTTCCCCACTGCCTGGCCTGCTCCTCCTGGCCATCCCGCTCGTATACCATTGAGATGGCGTCGACCGCGCCACAGTGCCACAGGATCAACTTGACAATACGGTCGATGCCGCGCACGTCCATCTCCCAGACGTCACCAAAGCCGCCGCCACAAGGGCCCATCTTCATAATCGGTCCCTGCATTTGAGAAACAAAGCAAGGAGGTGCTTTCAGCACATATGCTATTCACATTGGGAGGTAGCCAGATTGGAAGTGTCATAATTTTTTTATGTTGGTTACGCCATACCCATGGGCTCTTGTCATCACAGATTTTCTTCCTGCTCTCACAACAGTTGATAGTGATGTTGATGCTGGTGGATGGAGAAGCCTTTGGGATAACAAGTGTATCCTTCTCGAGGAGCTCCTCATAGTGTTCCGTTCATGTAAAATGAATTGTACTAGTTCCTAACCTTGTTGTGATATATTTTGTAAATCTATGTTGTAAGTTAATCATTTCATAGATGATTTTGGAGGAATAAACTGCTATGTTGTAGATACATACAGTTGGCTACATACTCAATGAACTGTGTAACGTTTGACACTTTGCAAACACTTCCTCTTGGGTAAAAGTTGGCATTTGTGTGATGCATTATGCTAAAAACGTCCTGGGTGAAAATTAGGCTGAAATAAATGAGATAATGGGCTCGACCAAATTTATACTGTACCTAAATCCATGTCGAATTTTATGACGAAAAATAGTATCCACATAGGTAGCCATGTTGGTCAATCGAAATCCTACGTGGCATCAGTCCATGATGGATTGTTCCGTCACAATGGTTTGGGCCTGGGCGGGCTTGGGGCAGATCCATGACGGTCAAGAACCGTCAAGGAAGGTACGATGGCAAATTATGACGCGATATACATGACGGATTTCATATCCGTCATGTATGGGCACCCATGACAGTTTTTCACTTATCTGTGACGGACTAGATCCGTCATGTATTAACAGATTTCTTGTAGTGTCCTTCTTGATCCAGCAAGGGGGAAGGAGAGGTTGATGGAGATCCAGCAGCACGACGGCGTGGTGGTGGATGCAGCAGGGTCTCGGCAGGGCTTCGCCAAGCACCAACGAGAGGGAGAGGTGTTACGGGAGGGAGAGGGAGGCGCCAGGGGCTAGGGTTGCGGCTGCCCTCCCTCCCCCACACTATATATAGGCCCCCTCGGGGGGCGCCGGCCCTAGGAGATGCAATCTCCAGGGGGGCGGCGGCCAAGGGGGTGCCTTGCCCCCCAAGCCAGGTGGGGCGCCCCCCACCCCTAGGGTTTCCCAACCCTAGGCGCAGGGGAGGCCCAAGGGGGGGGGGCGCACCAGCCCACCTAGGGCTGGTTCCCCTCCCACTTCAGCCCATGGGGCCCTCCAGGATAGGTGGCCCCACCCGATGGACCCCCGGGACCCTTCCGGTGGTCCCGGTACAATACCGGTGACCCCCGAAACCTTCCCGATGGCCGAAACTGAACTTCCTATATATAAATATTTACCTTCGGACCATTCCGGAACTCCTCGTGATATCTGGGATCTCATCCAGGACTCCGAACAACTTTCGGTTTACTGCATACTAATATCTCTACAACCCTAGCGTCACCGAACCTTAAGTGTGTAGACCCTACGGGTTCGGGAGACATGCATACATGACCGAGACGACTCTCCGATCAATAACCAACAGCGAGATCTGGATACTCATGTTGGCTCCCACATGCTCCTCGATGATCTCATCGGATGAACCACGATGTCGAGGATTCAATCAATCCCGTATACAATTCCCTTTGTCAATCGGTACGTTACTTGCCCGAGACTCGATCGTCGGTATCCCAATACCTTGTTCAATCTCGTTACCAGCAAGTCACTTTACTCGTACCGTAATGCATGATCCCGTGACCAGACACTTGGTCACATTGAGCTCATTATGATGATGCATTACCGAGTGGGCCCAGAGATACCTCTCCATCATACGGAGTGACAAATCCCAGTCTCGATTCGTGCCAATCCAACAGACACTTTCGGAGATACCCGTAGTGCACCTTTATAGCCACCCAGTTACGTTGTGACGTTTGGCACACCCAAAGCATTCCTACGGTATCCGGGAGTTGTGCAATCTCATGGTCTAAGGAAATGATACTTGACATTAGAAAAGCTCTAGCAAACGAACTACACAATCTTTGTGCTATGCTTAGGTTTGGGTCTTGTCCATCACATCATTCTCCTAATGATGTGATCCCGTTATCAATGACATCCAATGTCCATAGTCAGGAAACCATGACTATCTGTTGATCAACGAGCTAGTCAACTAGAGGCTCACTAGGGACACGTTGTGGTCTATGCATTCACACATGTATTACGATTTCCGGATAACACAATTATAGCATGAATAATAGACAATTATCATGAACAAGGAAATATAATAATCATTTTATTATTGCCTCTAGGGCATATTTCCAACATTACTTTCATGCACCTCCATGCTGTCCGTCTTTAACTTTTTTTGGAATTTTTCTGCCTTAGCTTTGTTCAGATGCGTCTCAGACAGAAAGACGACATCCAGCCCCCACTGCTTCTGGACGTCCAGAAGCGCTCTTTCGGCCGCGGCACTAGCAATGCCACGGCAGTTCCAACATATGAGTTTCATTATTCATGGCGATCACCCACCAGTCAAACAAGCCAAAACGTCGTACGTCCAAACCCTAACTCGCAAGGAGCAGAGTAGACGGAGATCAAGACTGCACGAACCTTGCCGAGGGATCGGCCAAAGCTGCAGGACAGAAAACCGATCGTTGCTGAAAACAACGACGGGACGAAACACCGCTCGCTGCCGAGGCCAACGCCGGGACAGAAAACTTGGACGAACTTGAAGTTGTCTCCTGATCCAGTCAGCAGCCAAGTTCCTGATGCATAAGCACCATAAGGACCAAACGCAGCAACGCCGTGGTAGTAGCCATCATGATGAAGAGGCAACACGCGAGAAAAAACGGCCTGCGCCGGCGCCCCCGCGGGCGGCGGCTGCGGCCAGCCCTAATCGCCCCTTCAACTCACGGCTGTAGCTTTTTGCTTGGCCAGTATATTCTAGGATGGCAACATGACTCCTTTTCTTAAAAATAAGATGCAAGTAAGAAGTTTTCAAACCCCACGTCCGAAAAGTGTCCACATCTCAGATCGCGATTTGGTGCGTTAGTTGCAAGAAGAAAGATCTGACGACAAAGTACCTCCAATCGCTGTGCAATGTCTCTTAATTAGATCGAGACGAGAACGAGATCGAGTTTCTCGCAGATATCCCTCCAGCGCCGCCCTCTTTTCTCGCGAAACCTAACCCACCCCACCCCACCCCTGCGCCGACCCATCATCCATGGCCATGGCTGGATCCGACCAGGCTGCTGGCTGGATGATGCTGGACCGTTTCGTCTACCGCAGGGACGAGGACAACGACGGCGGCGGCTGGCGCTTCCCGGATGAATCTACGGCGCCCCTGAGGGCCACCTCGTCCACCTCCCTCGGCAGGCCTTTCGACGTCGCCATCCTCCATGCTGAGCCGCCCGCCGTCTCCCGCCTCTACGTGCGGTGGCCCGGCGGCACCAAAGGAAAATACGGCTCCAGCACCGGCACCGCGCTCATGGCCGCGCACCGTGACCTCATCGTCTTCTAGCTCGTCTCCATGGAAGGTCATATCACGCATGGCCACTTCGTCTGCATAGCATCCTCGGATCCTGCAGCTGGGCCACACATCGAGCTCAAACGCCTCCCCGTCTGCACCATACCCATGGCCTTACCTCCGTGTTCTTGTGAGCAAGACACGGAGGAAACTCCTGATGGGTTTCGTAGTAATTTCAAAAAATTTCCTATGCACACGCAAGATCATGTGATGCATAGCAACGAGAGGGGGGAGTATGATCTACATACCTAGTAGATCGACAACGGAAGCGTTTGGTTGATGTAGTCGTACGTCTTCACGATCTGACCGATCAAGCACCGAAACTACGGCACCTCCGAGTTCTAGCACACGTTCAGCTCGATGACGATCCCCGGACTTTGATCCAGCAAAGTGTCGGGGAAGAGTTCCGTCAGCACGACGGCGTGGTGACGATCTTGATGCACTACAGCAGCAGGGCTTCGCCTAAACTCCGCTACAGTATTATCGAGGACTATGGTGGCTGGGGGCGCCGCACACGGCTAAGGAAAAGATCACGTGGATCAACTTGTGTGTCTCTAGGGTGCCTCTGCCTCAGTATATAAAGGACCAAGGGGGGGGGGAAGGCGGCCGGCCAAGGAGGGCGCGCCAGGAGAGTCCTACTCCCTCTGGGAGTAGGATTCCCTCCCCCAATCCTAGTTGGAATAGGATTTCGCGGAGGGGGGGGGAAGAGAGAGAGAGGCCGGCCCCCTCTCCTTGTCCTATTCGGACCAAGGGAGGGGAGGGGCGCGCGGCCCATGTAGGGCTGCCTCTTCTCTTTTCCACTAAGGCCCATCATGGCCTATATAGCTCCCGGGGGGTTCCGGTAACCTCCCGGTACTCCGGTAAAATCCCGATTTCACCCGGAACACTTCCGATATCCAAACATAGGCTTCCAATATATCAATCTTTATGTCTCGACCATTTCGAGACTCCTCGTCATGTCCGTGATCACATCCGGGACTCCGAACAACCTTCGGTACATCAAAATGCATAAACTCATAATAAAACTGTCATCGTAACCTTAAGCGTGCGGACCTTACGGGTTCGAGAACAATGTAGACATGACCAAGACACGTCTCCGGTCAATAACCAATAGCAGGACCTGGATGCCCATATTGGCTCCTACATATTCTACGAAGATCTTTATCGGTCAGACCGCATAACAACATACGTCGTTCCCTTTGTCATCGGTATGTTACTTGCCCGAGATTCGATCGTCGGTATTCCAATACCTAGTTCAATCTCGTTGCCGGCAAGTCTCTTTACTCGATCTGTAATACATCATCCCGCAACTAACTCATTGAGTTGCAATGCTTGCAAGGCTTAAGTGATGTGCATTACCGAGAGGGCCCAGAGATACCTCTCCGACAATCGGAGTGACAAAACCTAATCTCGAAATACGCCAACCCAACATGTACCTTTGGAGACACCTGTAGTACTCCTTTATAATCACCCAGTTACGTTGTGACGTTTGGTAGTACCCAAAGTGTTCCTCCGGTAAATGGGAGTTGCATAATCTCATAGTTATAGGAACATGTATAAGTCATGAAGAAAGCAATAGCAACATACTAAACGATCGGGTGCTAAGCTAATGGAATGGGTCATGTCAATCAGATCATTCTCTTAATGATGTGATCCCGTTAATCAAATAACAACTCATTGTTTATGATTAGAAACATAACCATCTTTGATTAACGAGCTAGTCAAGTAGAGGCATACTAGTGACACTTTGTTTGTCTATGTATTCACACATGTATTAAGTTTCTGGTTAATACAATTCTAGCATGGATAATAAACATTTATCATGATATAAAGAAATAAATATTAACTTTATTATTGCCTCTAGGGCATATTTCCTTCAACTCCGTCTTGTGAGGAAGACACGGAGGATGCCACTATGCGGCGAGTGTTTTTCCCCAACACTGTAGGGCTCATTCGCGGCCGTGAAGAAGAGTTTGCCGTGGCACAGCTGGCTATGGTCACCAAGATACGAGGCGCCCACCGGATGGAAGCTGAAGTGTGCGTGCTCCGCTCACGTGTGTCGGATCCTGACGACCATGGCATGTGGGAGCTTCAAAAGATACCTGTTCAGCATCAGAGTCATGAATACTTGGCCCTGGATAATTGGTTGACGGATGCTGTCGTCACATTCAACAACTATATCTGCTGGATTTCCTACTACGCAGGAGGTATTCTATTCTACGATATATTTGCAGAAACACCTAACATTTTTTATCTTCGGTTACCTACCAGAAACCGTCCTACAACGACTCAAGAAAGAGGTTTCCTTGAGGTCAACCGTAGCCTCTGTGTCACTGGTGATCTTCTCAAGTACACGTATATTCTTCGCAATGATAAAAGACTCTATGGCCCACTTAAACCTCGTACGGGTTTTACCATCCTCACTGATACTTTGAGCATAACGGAGACTGGTGACATAAATTGCTTCCACGAAAGGGTCAAGATAGCTAATGAATTGTGGCATTACAACATCTCTGAATGTCTCCCGCGCCAAGCCCTGATGTACCCTCTTGTGGGCATGGACAGCCCTAATTAATACTGTCCACTATTTGATCTCTGAGGAAAGAGATAAGATTGACAAGGTTTCCATGGTTACGTTGGATATGATTACTGAGAAAGCCACTTCAATTGTTCCATATATTAAAGGAGAGGAAGACCTCTGTGGCCAAGATGCTGACATGGTTAAAGAAAAGTCACACCTTCTCACGTCCTTCCTGCCATCCGAGTTCCCCAAGTTCTTGAATCTCACAAGGTATTGATTAATCTGCACACTGTATTTTATTTTCCTTTTGAACTTTTAAAACACTTAAGATACAATAAGTCAGTGATCGATAGAGTGCAGACTTCGTAAAGTTTAGTTTGAAACAGGACCTCGCTATTAGTGTGACATGATATCTCTGTGGCGCTATGTATGTCATTTATAGTGTGTAATCTCTTGTCATGCCACCTTTTGAAGTTATTGGTACATTTACATGTTCGGAAATTTAGTTCTACTCCGAAGCTAAAGCTATGCTAACTTAGCATCCTTGAGAAATTTGGAAGAACCAATATGTATGTTCAGGCCCAAATTGATCCAGTGCAAAATATTCTGTACAATTCATCTAGTTACTCCTATTTGGTTAGAGCATTCGGTGACTAAAGTCGTATGCTTTCAGGGGTCTCTAAAACATCCAGAAGCGCTGGAGGATTCTGTGCAAGTAGGTGTCAGTTCCATCATTGGATTGCTCTACTATGTTCTGCTGCCGAGAATAGAGTGGCGAGGTGTTCATCCATCTGATGATAATAGGATTTGGTAAAGAGATGGTATGGGAGTTGCTGAAGTTTGTATTTTGTTAGTTTTGCAAATTTGTATGGCGCCGGTGCCCCAGTTATTGTAAACTTGTATGACGCTGGATCGCTAATTAAACCATCCAGAAGCTCGAGGATTCTGTGCAAGTAGGCGTCAGTTCCATCGTTGGATTGCTATAGTATGCTCTATTGTGGAGAATAGAGTCGCGAAGTGTTAATCCATCTGATGATGATCACATGAAGTTGGTGACGAGATGGTCTGGGAGTTGCTGAAGTTTGGATTTCTTGTGTGTTCTGTCTCCTTGTTGTGTCAGTCTTGTTAGTTTTGCAAACTTGTATGGCACCCAAAGTAGAAGGCTATTGTTTGTAGTTATATTAGTTTATTTCCTCTATATACACAATGACACGGTTTATTGTGTGTCAAAAAGGAAGGGGAAAAATAAATTTCTAGGTGTTATGTGACTTATCTTTTAAAAGAAACTAGATGAATGCCCCGCGCGTTGCTGCGGGAGTTTGTATGAAATAAAAACTGCGTGGAACTAATCAACCTAGCCAGTGTCTATGGTTTCTCTTGTAGAAAGATAATTTGTTCATAAATATTTTTTAAATAAATAAATGAATATACATATCTATGTATAAGTTCAAAATTGGACGAAAATAAAACAAAATATGCATGTATGCATAACTTTCTTTCATGCAGCACTAGAGTATGAGCTGCATGCATGCGTCCTCTTTTTTCTTGATTATAAAATACCTTTTAGGCCTACTACTACATACATTTGCATGCATGCATCGGTTACTACATGTGGGTGGTGGAGTGGTTCTCATTGTGTAGATCCAACGGCTATAATGGACTGATCTAGTATATCTAACGGCAAAATTAATTTGGGTGACGTGGCTTAAGGAGAAGCGAGAGAATTCCTAATAGTGAGGGCTAGCTATTTAGATATAATATAATAATAGATAACTTCAATCTATGGAGTCTTCACTATTTGCTTCACATAACCATTGTAGCCATAATAAGAAAGTCCATCATGGAGTATATATAACCTCATTTTTCTATAATTCTACAACTCTATGTACCCCTAATAAGATGTCCTTCTATATTAGATGCTGAGTTAATGAAATTTGTTCCCTAAGGTATATGTGGTAGGATGAACCCAAATATCTCCTTTTCCTTCAAATAAATTATCCTTGAAAATATCTGTTTCAAGTAAACATTTTATCGTAGGCATGTTTCAACTGCTAACCAAGCCCGGTCACCATCGCATGTTTAGTGCGTGGATTTTGCCAGTGCACAATATTGACATAATTGACATGTGTGAGCCATCTTTAATCTACGAGATGGCCAAATGGAAAAGGTTGTTTGAAATTGAACAAGATTCTCAGTATAGTTGTGCAAGGTAGGGGGAGAAAACACATAGATTGGAGGACAGTGGGAGGAAGGAAGCAAATTGTCACGTGGTGGCTGAGAAGATGGAGGAGAGGAAGGCGGTAATGAGATGCATTTGTCTACAACATGACGAATATGAAGTATCATCCCATGTAGATAGTCAATGACCCCACCACACAACATTTCTCTTTCTAGACATTTGTTAGCCATTGGCAACGCATGGGCATTGAACTCAGATTCATTTACTTCTGCACTTACCCATGGTTTGATCGATCAAGAAATTTAGTGACATTAATTGCAATGAGGAATATCATATATCCATAAACATCAGATGTTTCTTTCCAGTAGAACATGATCATGATGAACGAGTGAGATTTTTAAAATGCCTATGGCAACACACGGGCATTCTACTAGTCTTTAGTTTTGCAAACTTGTATGGCGCCGCAGTTTCGTTGGGCGCTAAAAGCATTTCTAACCGATCCCCTATATCTATTTAGTGGAGTAAATTTGGCTTTTTACCCCACTAAGTTTGACCTAGCCGATCCTCTATACAGCTTAGTGGAGTAATTTTTTTACTTCAAACCTAAAAATCTGATTATATTTACTCCATCTCTACGTGGCCGAGTAAAATCGGAGCCTCTTCTCCCTGCCTCCTCTTCACCCCTCGCACCGCTGCCGCCAGGCCCCGCTCCACCGCCCCTCCGATGGCCGGACGTGGTGGCCACCGGTCCCCGCCGCCGATCCGCAGCATATATCCGCGCCACCACGCATGCTGGTCGTCCTCCGCGAGCTCTTGATCGAGCCACCGTCGCCGGTCGCCCGATCTGCCCGCCGCCGCGCCACTACGCCTGTTCGATGACTTCCCAGTCCTTCCTCCGGCCCGGCCGCCGACGAGGACCTACCTTGGGGGTCTGGCAGTGGCACTAGGGGACGTGGGTGGTCGAAATCACGGATCGGGAGACCCACACCCGGCAGTGGCTCGGGACCATCCACACGGGCGAGCTCGTGGCATGGAGTAGGACCACTGGCAGGTCCGCTTCCACGGCTCAGCGGCTTGGCTCAATTTGCCCCCAGGCACACGTCCAGTCCAACTCGTCCTGCCGGAGCCGGGGGTGCTGAGCTCGGCTATGGTGCGGGAGGACCGCGAGGCGAAGAAGCGCCTCGAGGCCGAGGCCGCCTCGAGGCCTACATGGAAGAGCTCCGCCGGGAGCACCCGAAGCTCGTGGAGGCAGAGCGGATGATCTTTGCCGACGCCGGTGGCAAGGTTATTGTTATCTCCGACGACGAGGTCCAAGGCAGCGCAGGCGGTGGCGCGGAGGGCGGCGAGGTGGGCAGCGAGGATGAGGAGATCGACATCGACGAGTGGAGGAGTGTCGTCCCCGACGACCCCGACGACGGCACCGGCCCGGACCCGGCTTGCGGCACACCGTTCCTGACGAGGAAGGATTGGCTATGACCTCCACTTCGACCGAAACTAGTTTAGTTGCTTAGTTTAGTTTAATTTTTTTATATTCGGTTATGCAAAACTATCTATTTTTATGTTTAAATGCATGCTACTTTCGGTTCAAATTGAAGATGCCCTTATGCCTTTGCTGTTGCTATTATGTTGTATTTATTTTAGTTGGACTTTTGAAGTGTGGTTGTGTGCATCTTAAATGTACAGCCGTCGGGTGTTGCTTATTTGTTTTGTATATGCTTCGATGCTACATATTGAGTTAATAAAAGTGTTATTTTATCAACTAAAAAAGTGTTATTTTATTTAAAAAAAAGCTAGCCGGCATGCAGGCATGCGTGTACATATGGGAGCACTTGTAAGCTATTCCGGGGAGAGACACACACGAGAGCTCAGAACCGGTGATTGTCTCGTGTACGCTGGACACGGTAACCATCGTGGTTGCTGGTTAAGTCCAACAGTACATTCCTAGTTCTTAACGTTTGTTTTCGTAAGTTGCAAATTCCATACTGATTTTGGTTCGGTCTCTTCTCCTCATAAAATAGACTTCCTCCACGCATCAGGCGGAGAGGCACACGAGAAACCCAGCTAAACCTCCCTACGTCTTGATCGATCCCAACGATCCGCCCGCCGATCCATGGCCATGGCTGGATCCGACCAGGCTGCTGGCTGGATGATGCTGGACCGCTTCATCTACCACAGGGGCGAGGAGGGCGACTGCGACGGCTGGTGCTTCCCGGACGAATCCACGGCGCCCCTGAGGGCCACCTCGTCCACCTCCCTCGGCCAGCCCTTCGACGTCGCCATCCCCCACGCCGAGCCCCCCGCAGTCTCCCGCCTCTACCTGCGGTGGCCCGGCGACACCAAACGAAGGGGCGCCGAGCTGGCTGTCGCACACCGCGACCTCCTTCTCTTCCGGCTCGTCTACTTTGGCCTCCACCTCATGTTTGACAACTTCGTTTGCGTGGCATCCTCAGATCCTGCGCCGCACATCGAGTTCAAACGCCTCCCCCTTTGCACCATACCAATGGTCTTGCCTCCGTTTTTCAAGGAAGACACGGAGGCAATCACTACACGTCGACACTTTTTGCCCAACACTCTAGGGCTCGTTCGTGGATCATCCCCTGGCCATGAAGATGAGTTTGTCGTCGCACAGCTGGCTAGTATCACTAAGATACCAGGCCCAGACGACATGATGGAAGCTGAAGTGTGCATGATCCGCTCTCGTGTATCAGCTACGGATGATGATGGCACATGGGAGCTTCATAAGATACCCATCCAGCACAAGGAGCATCAATACTGGAGACTCGTTGATTGGTCGACTAGCGCTGTCACCACGTTCAACAACCGTATTTGCTGGATTTCCTACTACACAGGAGGTATTCTATTTTATGATGTATTTGCAGAAACGCCTACCATCTCTTATCTAGGGTTACTTACCCATCACCGTCCTGGATACCGAGAAAGAGGTTTCCTTGAGGTGAACCGCAGCATATGTGTCACTGGTGGGGGTGATCTTCTCAAGTATACTTCTGTTGTTCGCACCGATGGTCGGCTCTGTGGCCCACTTGAACCTCGCCAGGGTTATAAAATTATCACAGATGTTTTGAAGGCAACGGAGAGTGTTGACATGGAGTGGGACCGGGATACGTTTGTGACAGCTTATGAATTCTGGCGTCACAACACCTCTGAACGTCTCCCGCGCGATGCTGTCCCCAAGTACCCTCTTGTCAGCATGGACGACCCTAGTATTATACACTTTTTGCTGTCTGAGGAAAGAGAGAAGATTAACAAGGTTTCGGTTG
The DNA here is from genome assembly GCF_003073215.2 of Triticum urartu. Classification (NCBI taxonomy): domain Eukaryota; kingdom Viridiplantae; phylum Streptophyta; class Magnoliopsida; order Poales; family Poaceae; genus Triticum; species Triticum urartu. The sequence continues at coordinate 40,376,875 of NC_053024.1, forward strand.
TTACCATGGATATGGTTACCAACAAAATGATTTCAGTTGTTCCATATATTAATGGAGAGGAAGACCTCGATGGCGAAGATGCCGACATGGTCAGAGAAAAATCACACCTTCTCAAGTCCTTCCTTACATCGGAGTTCCCCAAGTTTCTGAATCTCACAAGGTATTGATCTGTGCACTGGATTTATTTTTAACTGTTAAAACATTTTAGATACAAGTCAGTGATGGTGTAGCCTTTGTAAAGTTTAGTTTGAATCAGCCCCATATGACACGATATCTCTAGCGCTATATATTTCATTTATAGTGTAATCTTTTGTCATGCCACTTTTTGAAGTTATCAGTACAATTGCAGCCTAGAGCTTGTTGAGGCCTATCTCCTTGGAGAACATACTTGTTTGAAATTTCAGTTCTTCTCCGAAGCTAAAGCTATGCTAACTTAGTTGCCTTATTCAGAAATTCGTAAGGACCAATATATGTTCAGGTCCAAATCCAGTGTTAAATATTCTGTACAATTAGCATTTGGTGACTAAAGTTGTTTTCTTTCAGGGATCGCTGAAACATCCAGAAGCTTGAGGATTCTGTGCAATTAGGTGTCAATTCCATGGTTCGATTGCTATACTATGTTCTGCTGTAGAGAATGGAGTGGCGAGGTGTTAATCCATCTGATGATCACATGGACTTTGTGAGGAGATGGTCTGGAGTTTGCTGAAGTTTGGACTTTGTATGTGTTCTCTACTTGCTGTGTCAGTCTAGTTAGTTTTGCAAACTTAAATGGTGCCCCGGTTTCGTTGCGCGCTAAGAGATACGAACTTCTGTAGTTTGATCAACTTAATAATAGTGTCTTGAACTTCTATTTCTAAGTATCAATACCGAAAACAATAATGAAGCATCTCAACCCCCTGATCGGGAGCCCGCAATGTTTATATAGATTGTAAACGTGAAGTACAAGGCAGTCCATTGTTGTAACCGGACAGAATACAAGAGACAGAGGAGATCGGGATAAATGGAGTTGTAATAGGACAGGAGATCTATCCCTAGATATTCAGGTGTGAGGCGCAAGACAGGAACCCTTGACGCCTCCACATTAACATGTTTAACACCCTCCCTTAATCTGAACTGCGCAAGTTTAGATTACGCTTAAACTCCTCAAACGGCCTTGTAGCCAGTGCCTTTGTAAACCCATCAGCAACTTGATCCTTCGAGTGAACAAATCGAATGTCTAATTCCTTGTTGGCAACTTTTTCCCTCACAAAGTGATAATCAATTTCAATGTGTATAGTACGTGCATGAAACACAGGATTAGCTGACAAGTATGTCGCACCAAGATTGTCACACCAAAGACAAGGTGTCCGAATGTTATATATGCCAAGTTCCTTAAGCATAGACTTCACCCAAATAATTTCTGCTGTTGCATTGGCAAGTGCTTTGTATTCTGCTTCAGTACTAGATCTGGAAATTGTGGGCTGTTTCTTTGCACACCAAGAAATCAAGTTGGGACCAAAGAACACTGCAAAGCCACCAGTTGATCTTCTGTCATCCAAGCAACCTGCCCAGTCAGAATCAGAGAAGGCACTAACAAGAGTGGATGGTGACTTACTGAAGGTTATACCAACACTTAGAGTGTTTTTCACATATCTCAGTATACGTTTGGCTGCCGTCCAATGAGCAGTGGTTGGTGCATGAAGATACTGACAAACCTTGTTTACTGCAAAGGAGATATCAGGCCTGGTGAGTGTCAAGTACTGAAGCGCACCCACCAGACTTTTGTATTTGGTGCCATCCTCTTGATTCAAGAGTTCTCCTTCAACAAGTGTGAGTTTCTCTGAACTAGACAAAGGTGTTGGGGAAGGTTTGCAACCCTGCAACCCAGCTCTCCTCAAAAGATCTGTAGCATACTTTTCCTGAGAAAGATGAAGACCACCTTCTTTGTTTCTCTTGACCTCAATGCCAAGGAAAAAATGCAAGTCACCAAGATCCTTAAGAGCAAATTCTGAGTTCAAATCTGACAAGAGGGCTGTCACTGCTTCATTAGATGAGCTTGTGACAATAATATCATCAACATAGATAAGCACAAAAACTGAAGTGTTTGACTTATTGTAAATAAACAGTGATGTGTCAGATTTTGAAGGAGTGAAACCAAGTTGTTGCAGTTTTGTACTCAACCTAGAGTACCATGCTCTGGGGGCTTGCTTCAGTCCATAGAGTGATCTGTCAAGCCTGCATATGTGAGACGGTTTGTTTTTGTCCTCAAACCCAGGAGGTTGCTTCATGTACACTTTCTCTTCCAGAACACCATGAAGAAACGCATTCTGCACGTCTAGCTGTCTAAGACTCCATCCTCTAGACACAACAATGGATAGAACAAGACGAATGGTAGCAGCCTTAACAACAGGACTAAAAGTATCTTCATAATCTATGCAATACCTCTGTTTAAAACCTTTTGCAACAAGCCTGGCTTTATAACGATCAATTGTGCCATCAGACCTTCTTTTGATTCTGAACACCCATTTGCAGTCAATCACATTTTTACCTTGCCGTGAGGGAACTAAATGCCACGTGTTATTCTTCTGAAGAGCATGATATTCATCCTCCATAGCCTTTTTCCAACTAGGATCAGCAAGAGCTTCCTTATATGTGCGGGGTTCTCCTGTGGAAGCAGCCAAACCAAATTTAACTTTATAATTTGTAGGTTGAATCACACCTGCACGGAGACGTGTACGAGGTGGTGTAGCAACAGCATGCGTTGGCGCTGAAGATCCAGATGCACCAGCATCAGCAGAATCGGCAATCTCCCCCTGGATCGAGGCTGGCGATCCCGAGGAACCAGGCACAGGATCTTCTGCGGCCTGCGGAACCAGAGGAGAAGACGGGATGGCCACAGAGGATCCAGGCGGGGCAGAATCCAGCTGGGAGCGCGCGCCCGGTGCGGTTGCCGCAGATGGGACCCGCCTGGTGTAGACCCGAGGTTCAGCCGAGAACCTGGTTGGTTGGTGGAGCGCGTCCGCGGGGTTAGACCCAGGCGCAGACCGATGCGGGCTGGCACGGGATTGGCGCGGAGCAGGCGCAGGCGCAGGATGTGATGAAGGAGCGGATCCCGGCGCAGATCCTGTCGGCCCTGGCACGACTGGAAACGCAGATCCCGAAGACGATTGCAGCGGCTCCATCACGATAGCTACAGGGCGCAACGGAGCACTGTTTTCAGCAGAAATTGCACCGTTTTGGACCCCGTTTTCAGCACATGCTCCACCTGTAGCAGCAGACTCAGATGACAGATTAGAAGAATTAGTCAAATTTAAGTCAATACAATCATCGAGTTCCACAGGAGTAATACTGGAAAGATGAGATGGGAGGAGAAGTATTTCCTTTCGAAGGAGAGCTCCGGCATTCGGATGAAGTTTGGCAAACGGGAATTGAGTTTCATCAAACACAACATCACGGGAGATGTACACACGACCGGTGGGCACATCAAGACACTTGACACCTTTATGTTGTGCACTATAACCAATAAAGACGCACTGTTGAGATCGAAACATAAGTTTCCGAGAGTTGTAGGGACGAAGGTTGGGCCAACGGGCACACCCAAAAACACGAAGTGTATTATAATTTGGTGTGACGTGAAGAAGATGTTCAGTGGGGGTTTCATTGGCAATAGTGCGACTAGGCCACATATTGATAAGATGTACTGCCGTGAGAAACGCGTCGTCCCAAAATTTTAAAGGCATAGAGGCGGAAGCTAGGAGGGCAAGACCTACTTCAACAATGTGTCGATGTTTCCGTTCAGCGGAGCCGTTTTGTTGATGAGCATGCGGGCAGGACACGTGATGAGAAATTCCTATCTCTTGAAAAAAAGAATTAAGCTTCTCATATTCACCACCCCAGTCTGATTGCACGGCAAGGATTTTGCGATCAAACTTTCGTTCAACAAGTGCTTGAAAGTTATGAAAAACTTGGAAGACGTCAGAACGTTTTTTAAGAAGATATATCCAGGTGTATTTGCTATAATCATCAATGAAACTCACATAGTAAGAGTGTCTACCAACGGAGGTGGGTGCCGGACCCCAAACATCAGAGAAAATAAGTTGCAATGGCTGAGTAGACACACTAGTAAAAATAGGATAAGGCAACTGATGACTTTTTGCTCTTTGACAAGAATCACAAATAGTTTCTAAATTTCGCTCACCAACAACTGGGAGTTTATTTTTACTAAAGAATTTGATGAACAGTAGCAAACGAGGGATGACCTAAACGACTGTGCCACCTTTCAGCAGAAAGCTTGATGGCACCATAGACTTGTTTGTTGAACTGACAATATTGAGGAAGCAACGCATAGAGTCCTTGCACACATGTACCCCTATGGAGAACTCTCTTCGTGACCTGATCCTTGATCAAAAAGAAGAACGGGTGAAACTCAAGAAATACATTATTATCAAGAGCAATACGATGGACGGAAAGAATAGTTTTGGAAGCACTGGGTACATGCAAGATATCTTTCAAAACTAGATTTTTATGTGGAGTTTCGATAATTGATTGACCAATATGACTAATCTTCATACCTGCACCGTTTGCTGCGGTGTAAATTTGATCGTGGCCGCGGTATTTTTCTTGCATCGTCACCTTGTCGAGTTCTCCGGTGATGTGATTTGTTGCACCCGTGTCTAACTACCAATTGGTATCGACACCATACGATGCATCAGCTACAGCAGCAACTTTTTTCTTTTGGGATGCGTCATCAGCATAACGCCAATCACAATCTTTGGCGATATGGTTAGTTTTTTTTGCAAATTTGACAACGACCTTCATACCCCTGAAAGTTGTTGCGCCCTCTGTTGTTGCGTCGAGGAGGGTAGCCGCCGCTGTTGTTTCCCTGGTGATAATGGCCACCGCCACCACCACCACCATAGTGGCTGCTGCCACCATTGTTGCTGTTGTAGCCGCTAGGATTGTAGCCAGAATTGTTGTAGCCGCCGCCGCCGTTGTGGCCGCCGCCGCCGTTGTTGTAGCTATCGCCACTGCCACCTGGACGAGATCCGCCACCACCACCACCCTTCTGCTGACCACGGGAGCATTTGTTGGGTCCCTGGCGGCCACGAGAAGCAATGTTGGCGGAGAACTTGAAGTTGCCAGCGCCTGTCCCATGGAACATCTCGACGCGCTGGTCGAAATTGGCTACCATGGCGAAGAGGTTCTCGACGGTGACTGGATCAGTACGTGCGTCCAAGGCGGAGATGATGGGCTGATACTCCATGTCAAGCCCCGCGAGGATGAACGACACCAGCTCGTCCTCCCCGATCGATTTTCCTGCTGTCGCAAGCTCATCAGAGAGAGCACGCATGTGCCGGAAGTAGGTTGCCGCCGGCTGGTTGCCCTTCTGGGCGTTGGTGAGGGAGGCCCGTATGTTGTTGACGCGGGAGAGCTGTTGGAAATATGCCCTAGAGGCAATAATAAAAGCATTATTATTATATTTCCTTGTTCATGATAATTGTCTTTATTCATGCTATAATTGTGTTATCCGGAAATCGTAATACATGTGTGAATAACAGACACCAAACATGTCCCTAGTAAGCCTCTAGTTGACTAGCTCGTTGATCAACAGATAGTCATGGTTTCCTGACTATGGACATTGGATGTCATTGATAACGGGATCACATCATTAGGAGAATGATGTGATGGACAAGACCCAATCCTAAACATAGCACAAGATCGTATAGTTCGTTTGCTAGAGTTTTCCAATGTCAAAGTATCTTTTCCTTAGACCATGAGATCGTGTAACTCCCGGATACCGTAGGAGTGCTTTGGGTATACCAAACGTCACAACGTAACTGGGTGACTATAAAGGTAGACTACGGGTATCTCCGAAAGTGTCTGTTGGGTTGACATGGATCAAGACTGGGATTTGTCACTCCGTATGACGGAGAGGTATCACTGGGCCCACTCGGTAATGCATCATCATAATGAGCTCAAAGTGACCAAGTGTCTGGTCACGGGATCATGCATTACGGTACGAGTAAAGTGACTTGCCGGTAACGAGATTGAACGAGGTATTGGGATACCGACGATCGAATCTCGGGCAAGTAACATATCGATTGACAAAGGGAATTGCATACGGGGTTGATTGAATCCTCGACATCGTGGTTCATCCGATGAGATCATCGTGGAGCATGTGGGAGCCAACATGGGTATCCAGATCCCGCTGTTGGTTATTGACCGGAGAGTCGTCTCGGTCATGTCTGCTTGTATCCCGAACCTGTAGGGTCTACACACTTAAGGTTCGATGACGCTAGGGTTGTGAAGATATGTATATGCAGTAACCCGAATGTTGTTCGGAGTCCCGGATGAGATCTCGGACGTCACGAGGAGTTCCGGAATGGTCCGGAGGTAAAGAATTATATATAGGAAGTGCTGTTTCGGCCATCGGGACAAGTTTCGGGGTCACCGGTATTGTACCGGGACCACCGGAAGGGTCCCGGGGGTCCACCGGGTGGGGCCACCTATCCCGGGGGGCCCCATGGGCTGAAGTGGGAGGGAACCCAGCCCAAAGTGGGCTGGGGCGCCACCCCCCAAGGGCCCATGCGCCTAGGGTTGGGGGGAAACCCTAAAGGGGGCGCCCCCTTGCTTGGGGGGCAAGCCCCCCACCCTTGGCCGCCGCCCCCTAGTAGATTCCATCTACTAGGGCCGGCGCCCCCTAGCACCCCTATATATAGTGGGGGAGAGGAGGGACTTCATACCCCAGCCCCTGGCGCCTCCCTCTCTCCCCGTTACGTCTCCCTCTTGTAGCATAGGCGAAGCCCTGCTACTGTGACGCCCTGCATCCACCACCACGCCGTCGTGCTGCTGGATCTTCATCAACCTCTCCTTCCCCCTTGCTGGATCAAGAAGGAGGAGACGTCTCCCGTCCCGTACGTGTGTTGAACGCGGAGGTGCCGTCCGTTCGGCGCTTGGTCATCGGTGATTTGGATCACGTCGAGTACGCCTTCCTCATCCCCGTTCTTTGAACGCTTCCGCGCGTGATCTACAAAGGTATGTAGATGCAATCCGATCACTCATTGCTAGATGAACTCCTAGATGGATCTTGGTGAAACGAGTAGGAAAATTTTGTTTTCTGCAACGTTCCCCAACAAGAGCGATATAGCGGAGAACATGTTGCTCAGGACCGTCCAAATCGCATGTGATGTTTCCATCGATGCAACCTGAACCAGCACCTCCTTGGAGAGATTGCGAAGGAGATATGCGACGATCTGTTGATCTTGAATTAACCAGGGGGCATAGGCAGGGTTGGTGATCACCTGATCCTTGCCGTCCTTGTCCTTGGTGGTGATGATCTTGGGAGGTTCTGCCGTGGTTTTGTCGATGTAGCCATACAGGCCGACGCCCATTATCTGGGATCGCGCCTGGGCTCGCCAGAGGACATAGTTCGTCCGGGTGAGCGGCTCTGAGACGTTGTAGTTGAGGCCGGAGGAGACCGGAGCGGCAGAGGTTGACATGGCAGCGAGATGGGTTTTGGGAGATCGATGAGGAGAGGCTAGACGTGGTGGAAGAAACCTGCTCTGTATACCATGAAAACAATAATGAAGCGTCTCAACCCCCTGATCGGGAGCCCGCAATGTTTATATAGATTGTAAACGTGAAGTACAAGGCAGTCCGTTGTTGTAATCGGGCAGAATACAAGAGAGAGAGGAGATCGGGATAAAGGGAGTTGTAATAGGACAGGAGATCTATCCCTAGATATTCAGGTGTGAGGCGCAAGACAGGAACCCTTGACGCCTCCACATTAACATGTTTAAAAAATACTTCCCCGAGTTCTTGAATCTCATTAGGTGTTGGTTTAAGGCCATCTTAATTACAATCCCAGTTATTATTAGGAAGCAAACCAAGTTTCATCATCCTGGACGGTCCTCACGCCACTGTCATGTCCTATTACATCATTTCCTTCAAAACTGGCTTTGAACAAATCATGGGGCTGTTTGAAGCATATACACGTACGACACTGTCTCTTATCTGCATTACTGATATCAAGGGTTGTCCATAGGCCGGAATCTGGGTCGTCCCACCGCCATGGGGATCCGCGTGATGTATATATTGATCGAGGAGAGACCCATCTCTCGATAGGTTACACAAGTTAGTTTTTTATTTTTTTGCGGGTGCGGTTACACAAGTTGGTAGCTAGGCTAACCGAAAAGATATTACAGGAGGGAGAGAGATAGAGATTGAAAGATAAACATCTAACTTAAAACTAGAAGATCTCCCTCTAACTACTCCTGGTACAAGCTTGGCGCACCAAGGCCGATCTAGTCAAAAACGTAAAATGGACCAACACTAATCCTGGCCAGCTAAATTAAAACAAGAAAAAACACACTAGGGGCGCAAGGCAGACAACATTAATTTACCGCCTACATATATGAGGAGCTAACAGCGACCAAAAGCATCGATGTACTTGAAAGTACATGAAGTAAAATAGTCATTTAATACGTTTACATAGTACTAGCAGTAGAACAAAAGGATTTGTCTTCTTGCCTGAAGACACAAACACGAACAACAAATCGAAGTAGGCACAAAACATTTCCAAGCAACTTGCCCCAGACCTAGAGATCTGACCAATATTCAACTTGTGATTTTTATGAAGGCGCTAGCCCCATACCTTTCAGTGACTACCAATTGAGCAGTTTGCGAAGTCACTTGCCTTCACAAGAAGAAGGCACGAGGCTCCTCCCTACACTAGAAAATAAACATGAAATGAAAAGAACGCGCCCGTCTACCTCCCATCCCTTAAAAAATAACTTTGTCCGCTGTTTGTCTCGGTGAATACCGATTATTTTAAGGAGCCCTGTTGGCAAGTTCTTATTTATACCTCCGGATCCCGAGCACCCTCTTTTTTTTACTGAGATGCGACCATTCAGCAAAACAAGGAGTATAAGGATGATACGGTCCACCGTGGTATTCTCCTTTGTTGTAGACAACTTGTACCTTCCGGCTATCCATGTCGTATGACATAAGTCTCTTTTCTAGCCCATCTATGAAGAACAACAAATCACAGTCTGGATGGATAGTTATCAATGTATAGGACTCATCACGTTTGTGCAGATGCCTTCCTAACAGTTCAGATATGTTTGCAGTATGCTTCAGAGTCCAAGGTCTAGGAGCAAAATCCTCAAGAACCCAAACTGAAAGTAGGCAACCGTGATCATTATAGCAATCTATCTGCATAGCGTGCAAGCGCGCCTGAGATTGCCCAATGCATCCGTCATTGCGGTAATTGCGGTACGGGCTCGGAAATTTCCGCCAAGTCTTGCCATCCATGTCCACGGTGACAATACGAGAATCATAAGTGGCCAAATGCAGAGTGCCGTTCAGACAGACAGAAGCCAAAGCTGTATCCCCATAATCATTCACACTAATTCTTTTACCCCACCCAACCTTCTTTGAAGTCCATGTTCTGGTTTTGGACGAGTAGATCTCCACTCCAACGATCCTGCAATTTTTATCATGATCCTGCACGAACACAAACACCGTGAAGCGGGAGGGATCGGCCGGGTCGACGCAGAGGCGGAGGATGTTCTGCGGGTGCAGCTCCTCGGTACGAGGCAAGACGGCCCACATCTCAGTTGCCGGATTGCACACGAGATAATCTCTGTCCATCGGAAACGACGACGGAGGGCCTGACGTGGATCCCTCGCAGACGAGGAGGAGGCCGCCGCAGCAATCCGCGACGACGAAGCCATCGGTATAACCGCCGGCGCGCAGGAAAGGGAGGGACGGGTCGACCTGCAGGGGCTGGCTGCCTGAACTGCCGCCGGGAAAATTGAGGAATCGCGTGTCGCGGAGGTATATCCAGCAATATGGGAGCGTGTAGCAGAAGAAGCCGGAGAGGGTCTCTGTGGCCACCGCTTGAGGAGTATGGGGTCGGAGCAGAGGGCTCGCCACGACGGCGACACGCACCTGAAGCGGCAGAGGGACCGGTAGGGCACCCGCGCCAGGATCTCCACCAGGAGATCTCCGGGGAGCATTGCAGCCGGACTGGACATCCCTGCCATCCCGTACGTACGTACGTACTGTACGTCCTTGAGCGACGACGACGTAAGGTAGTAGTATATATTGGAGAATTTGAGGTTGGATTTGGAAACTCTTCCTATGGTAAGTAAGCCCGATTGGAGAGGCTGGGAAGTGAAATTCTCTCCCATTTTTAAGCCTGCCTGGGCGTCACGCCAAAACATGGGCACCGACGAAAAAAACCCCAGCACGTAGTTACTTTTTCCCCGAAACCTAGGGCTCTCTGGCGGCGCTAGGGTTCGACGTGGAAACTGACCGGCGGCCGCGGATCTCATCGGCGGGCCGCCCCAAGCAGCAGGCCGGGGCGATGGCGACACCACCCGCGGCGGGAGGAGCGCGGGGGAACGCCTCCTCGAGCAACCCTAGATCGGCGAAGGAAAAACTAGAGGAAGCTCTGGGGAAGCTGGACATATCTGAGGAAGAGGCGACTCCTCTCGTGATTGATGATCGTCTTGAGGGTGATCCGGTGAAGTGGTTGCTTGCGGGGAAGGTTCTGCACCGAAACCAATCACATAAACACCATTGGCAACGCCCTTCGACCGGCATGGGGAAACCCTAGAGGACTTCAATTCCGTTCAGTCGGAACGAATATGTTTGTTGCTGAGTTTGAAGCACGGTGAGATCGCGACAGGGTTTGGGCGGGATCGCCCTGGCACATTAACAAGAATGCGGTCATATTGGCTGAGTTTGAGGATTGCATGCGCCCAGACGAAGTCAAGTATGATCGGCTGCAGGTGTGGGCTAGGGTTCTTAACTTGCCCTACAACCTGAGAGATGATGCATGGGGTCTCCAAATCGCACGCATGATCGACAAAGAGGCCCAGATTGCAAGGTTTGATCACAATGGAGGCTATCTCCGAGCTAGGGTTTCAGTGGATGTCAACAAACCGCTCAGGAGATGGGTGCTTATTGATTCTGCAAGGAGAAAGAAGGTGGACTCCTATGACATACAATATGAGCAGATCCCATACTTCTGCTTCTCCTGTGGACGGCTGGGCCACTCGGATCTCTACTGCTCCAACCCAGGATCAAGAGATGAGAAAGGTGAGCTTCCGTTCGGGCCGAGTCTGAGGGCTCCTGATGAGAACAGATACTCGGCGAGCAATGACAATACTTCCAGAGGACAAAATTCTGATCAGAGTAGCAAGGGGGGGGGGACAAAGCAATCCAGCACTAAAGCTAAATCAGATGGAGGGGAGGAGGTGGTCTCGCCCCTCAGGAACAAAGAGAAGGCAGGTTTCAAGAGGAAGGAGGTCCCTACAGCGGTGTACAAGCCAAAGCAGTTGCTACTGACGGCAGCTGTGCAATCTGAAGGTGATGATCCGAGCTCGAGCGCAGCTGTGAGGGATGATGAGGAGAACGTGGTACGTGAACCAAAGAAGAAGAGGCCCACGCCTGAAAATTCGGCAGAGACCGGTGATCGGTCCTGCCAGGCACAATGAGTTGCCTATCGTGGAACTGCCGGGGGCTTGGAAACCCCGAGGCGGTTCGAGAGCTTCGCAGCATTGTGAAGCTAGAAGGACCCACTCTTCTCTTCGTCATGGAAACAAAAATAAAAGGGAAGAGAGTTGAGGACTTGCAAAGACACCTAGGCTTCGGCGGGTGTTTTGGAGTGGATAGTGTAGGACTAAGTGGAGGTATTGGTCTTTTTTGGACACATGATGTTATTGTCGAGCTAAGGAATTTTAGTTCAGGACATATTGATGCAATGGTTAAATATAAGGACCAAAACTCTTTTGAGTGGAGGTTCACTGGTTTCTATGGAGCGCCGCGAGCTGAAGATCGACATCACAGTTGGCGTTTTCTTCGTACTTTGTATGCCATGCCGCATGCGGCGTGGATTTGTTTGGGTGATTTTAATGAGACTCTCTACGCCAACGAACACTTCAGCCGGGCTGCTAGGCCAGAGAGTCAAATGAGAGCGTTCAGAGAAGTCACTGATGAAGTGGCACTCCAAGATTTGGGGTGGTCAGGCACAACATACACTTGGGATAATCGGCAAGCAGGCAATGCTAATGTCAAGGCGAGGCTTGACAGAGTTTTTGCTAACGAACAGTTCCGGCAACATTTCCATCATATCAGAATCAGACATCTACCGTCAGTGGAGTCTGACCATTGTTTTGTTGTAGCAGAGATACAGGAAAATCCGGGGAACACATCACGAACAAAAAGACAGTTCAGATATGAGAACGTGTGGGCTTCGCATGTGGATTATGACCGCATTGTTGCAGAGGCTTGGCAACAGACAAATAGAGGACCGGCCCTCCAGGGTATAGCGGACTCACTGACACATTTGAAGGTGACGCTGGAACCCTGGGGAGCCCGTGAATTTGGCTGCTTAACGCGGCGGGTTAGACAGCTGCAGAAAAGGCTTGATAACTTGAGGTGTCGATCGGTGGGCCGAGGACCAACTGATGAAGAGAGGGCAGTGGTTCGCCAACTGCGTGAGGCTCTCCAGCAGGAGGAAACTTGGCTACAACAACGGTCCCGCATCCCCTGGCTCAGAGAAGGAGACCGTAACACGGCATATTTTCAAGCACAGGCGGCGCAGCGGAAGCGTATCAATAAAATTCAGGGTCTATGCCGTGCTGATGGTTCAGTTTGTGCCACTGAGGAGGAAGATAAGAGCGAGGTTCAGGCATTCTATCAGAATCTGTACGACTCCCAGGGATTCGTGGATGCAGCCGAGCTTCTTAACCATGTGCCAGTTAAGGTCACGGATGACATGAACGTGGAACTTACAAAACCCTTTACTGCGGCGGAGGTCAGGACAGCTTTGTTCCAAATGGCTCCCTCCAAAGCACCGGGGGTGGATGGTTTTACTGCGGGGTTTTATCAACGTCATTGGAGTTTATTTGGGTGATGCGGTAACCGCGGCGGTTCTGGACTTTTTGAATGGAGGGGAACTACCAGTGGGCTTGAACGATACCTCCATCACTTTGATTCCCAAGGTACGACACCCTCGGTCCATCTCACAATATAGACCTATTGCACTGTGTTCGGTTCTGTACAAGATTGCTTCAAAATGTGTGACTAACCGAATGAGGGCATTTATGGATGAGATCATCAGTGAAGAGCAAAGCGCTTTTGCTCCTGGACGTCTGATAACTGATAATGTCTTAGTGGCATATGAAAGTGTGCACACAATGAGGAGGCGGAAGAAAGGCAAAAACTATGCTTATGCAATTAAACTAGACATGATGAAAGCTTACGACCGAGTCGAGTGGCACTTTCTTCAGGCCATTCTGACAAAGCTGGGTTTCAACATTGTCTTTGTTCGTCTGATTATGAAGTGCGTATCTTCAGTACGGTTCTATGTTCGTGTTAACGGAGAGCTACTGCCCTTTTTCACTCCCTCGCGAGGATTGAGGCAAGGTGACCCGGCATCGCCATTCCTCTTTTTGCTCTGTGCGGAGGGCCTATCGTCTTTGTTGAAGTATTACAATGTGGGGTACATTGACAGAGGTATAAGAGTCAGCTATAGATCACCTTGGGTAACACACTTGCTATTCGCAGATGATAGTTTGATCTTCATCAGTGCAAACACCCAAAGTGCCGAGAGACTTAATGAGATTTTGAGAATTTATGGTGAAGCATCGGGTCAATGTGTTAATCGCGCTAAGAGCGCCATCTACTTCAGTTCTAACACACCGGCCCGGCTCAAGCATCAATTGAAAGCTGTCCTCAACATCGATGTGGAGGCGTTCAGTGAACGCTACCTGGGACTGCCCACGGCGGTCGGTCGCATCACGAGCGGGACCTTTGATCATATTGGGGAGAGAGCTCGTGGGAGGATTCAGGGATGGTCTGAAAAATTACTTGCATGCGCAGGTCGTGAAACTTTATTGAAATCAGTTGTTCAGGCTATTCCCACATATTCGATGAGTACATTCTTATTATCAAAAAAGGTATGCAAGAGTCTGACTTCACCAATGGCGAAATATTTTTGGAGCAGCTCTATTGACAAGAATACATTGCATTGGGTTTCCTGGGATAATCTGGCGACACCAAAGTGCAAAGGAGGAATGGGTTTTCGAGACCCTCATCAGTTTAATCTTGCGCTGCTCGGGAAGCACGGTTGGCGGTTTATGACTAACCCTACTTCTCTGTGTGCAAGGGTTCTTAAGGGTCGCTACTTCCCTGATACAGTCTCGGATCTTATTGATCCCGAGAATTGGTCATGGAGGCAGGAGTTAATTCGAACCACCTTCATTGCCCCGGATGCTGATGCCATTCTAAACATCCCAATCAGGAGGGGCGGGGGTGAGGATTTCTATGCTTGGGCCTTTGAAAGATCAGGTAACTACACTGTTAAGTCGGCATACCGTGCTCTGGTGACTCAGAACGAGCGTAATGCTCTAGAGGAAGGGGCGGTTACCGGTGCTTCAAGAGATGACAAACAGATGTGGTCTGCTCTGTGGAAACTCAAAGTGATCCCAAAGGTACGAGTGTTCTGGTGGAGGGTTCTGCGAGGGATTCTACCAGATGAATGCACTCTCAATTACCGTCATATTGCAATTTTAGACACTTGCAAGGTATGTTTGGCTAAGGAGGAGGATCTTATGCATGCCCTAATTCAATGCTCGCATGCACGTCGCTTCTGGGAGGAACCGTGTGCGTGGTTCGGTCTTCGGCTTCCTCGCTTACACCCGCGTTCTTGGGCCAGAGACATCCTATGTGGAGACCGAGTCAAGGATGAAGATCGAGCAAAGGTTATCACCATTATGTGGACGATTTGGCATTCTCGAAATGGGATCAAGCATGGTGAAGAGGGAAGGGACCCAACAGCCGCCATCAGGGCGACGAGGGAGGCTCTTGCACTACTAGACCTGCCTCGGACCGCTCCAATTCCGCTACCAGGACATGGTTGGCGGCCGCCAGAGCCAGGTATGGTGAAGATCACAACGGATGGTGCACTTAATGTCGCGGAAGGTAGAGGAGGAGCGGGTGGCATAGCCCGGTCCACGTCCGCGCTGTTGGGAGCATGGTGCAAGCCGTTCGGTGACATCTCTGATCCATTTTTAATGGAAGCTATATCGATGCGGAAAGGAGTTCTATTTGCAAAACTGCGAGGCCTTTCGCATGTGATAATGGAAACCGATTGCCTAGAGTTGGTGCAACTCTGGAACACTCGCCACAATTCGCGTTCGATTGTGGCTCCTATCTTAGATGAAATAGGAGAGCTAGCTTTTGATTTTTCAGTTTTTGAGATTCAACATGTAACCAGGTCAGCAAACTTGCCGGCGCATCTCTGTGCAAAACATGCATGCACTTTGAATGTGACCGACTGTTGGCTTGACGAGACTCCTAGTTTCTTGGTAAGCATCCTTCTCGCTGACTGCCGGGACAACTCTTTTGTTGAATAAAAGGCTCTCTGATTTGCCCGTAAAAAAAAAAGTAAGCCCGATTCTTTCTTTTTCCTAAGAAGACGGAGTTGATACTACCAGATTGTGATATATACTAACAACATGGACCACGTTCCCCATCCTCCACGGAAACATAACCACTCGCCACCATCGTGCCGATCTGATGAGATCACGCTGGTTGTTATCCTCCTCCGCCACAACACATTCAGCGCCAAAGCAACAATTTTTTTTGTTCCACCACAAAAAAAAGGGTGTCTGCGCTACACGTTAGGACTTATTTCCAGGAGAAATCGGTCAGCTCGCGGGAGCCATCGGATCTGGCTTCATCGAGGAGCCGAGTGGCGCCTTCGCCGTACGTTGCAGCCTTTGCAACTGAGGTTATGTTGCATAACCTTTGCAACACAGATGATTTATTGCCACCGCAATGTGGGTGATGTTGGCAGGCGACGACCGCAACACCGACGATTTTGATGGGTGGTGGCTGAAACACCAGCGGTGTTGCGATGCCTCTCGCGCATCGGCGATGCGCAGCATGAAATCCTGGATCGGATTGAGAACAGAGAGAGTCGGGGAAGAGAATGGAGTGGAGGGGATAGGAGGTATGATGCACTCTCAATATGGCGGAAGGCGACTAGCACCCAGATATTTCTTGAAACAAGGGCACGTGGTATGCTGGGTCAAAGTGAGCGAGCCGCCTGATTTAAATGATTGTTTTCAATCTTTGCAAGAATTATTGCTTAAGTGTTGTGCAGGCAGGGGCATATATGTTGGTAAGCACAATGAGTATCAAAGAGGCGAGGGTCATAATTTTGAGTGAAGAGGAGAAATGGTGATGTACATGGGATATGATGGTGAGAAACTCTGAATTAGCGGTGGATACTGGATACAAGTCTAAGTTGTTAAACAAATTTCACGAAAATCGCATTAAAGTGTGTCCTCAATTCTAAAGTACTCACTCTTATATTTCTTTACAGAGGCAGTATCTTTTACTGTCAAACCCGAGTATATGTTTGTTTTACATATGAATACATCATGCACCTGTCTGTGAAGAAGAGTGTTGTAGCTTGCTGGCACTAATGACAATATTTTGCTCTAGTTCCTTCCTTCCTTGCTCTAACCGTCGCCATAAGCATCAGTACATGAAAGCAAATATACTCATTAAGTGACATGAAAGCATACAAAATATTACAGAGAAATCTCATGTGTATTTTGAAATATATAAGAATACTAAGAACTGGTGATCTTTGTTATGCCTTGACCATGACCATTAGTGCAGCTCATGACGAACAGTACAGCAATAGGCTTCAATTCTCCTTGGCTATATTCAAAGTCATAAACGGGCAAACACCCGACCTGAACATCTACAACAGAAAAGCCAAATCAAAGTGGGCGCGTAACATTTCCATGCAACTGGCTCTAGAAGTAGCTAGAGATCTGACTCATACTCAACATCTGGATTTTAGGAAGGCAGGCACCAGTTCCATGCATGTTCAGTTACCATCTGATAACCATTCAGCGAAGCAGGGAGTGTAAAGACGATACGGTTGCCAGTGATATCCTATATCGTCGTAGACAACGTGTACCTTCCGGCTATCCATATCGTACGATATAAAATTCTCATGTTCCATGTCTACCAAGAAAATCAAATCACAGTCCGGATGGATACCGACAACTCTATAGGGCTGATCAAATTCGTGAACATGCCTTCCTATCAGTTCTGAGAAATTTGCAGTGTGCCTTAGAGTCCAATTTCCACTAGCATCCTCAAGAACCCAAACTGAGAGTAGGAATCCTTCATCATTATAGTGATCTATGTCCACAACATGCAAGCATCTCCGAGACTGCCCAATACATTCCCATTCCCAATCAGGGTATGGCCTCGAGATTTTCCGCCAAGTCTTGCCCCTCGTGTCCACCGTGATGATAGAAGAATCTTTAGTGATCAAATGCAGAGTGCCATTCATAAAGAGAGAATTTGAAGCCTCATGGTCCTGCACCCTAGTTTCTTGAGCCCACCCAGTTTGCTTTGAAGTCCATGTTCTGGTTTCCGACAAGTATATCTCCACTCGAGTGATTTCACCGGCATTGTCGTCATCCAGCACGATCACGAAGACCGCGAAGCAAGAGGGATTGGCGGGGTCGAAGCCGAGAAGGATGATGTTCTCCAGGCGCCAGCTCCTCAATGTGAGGCAACACGGTCCAATCCTCGGTAGCCGGATTGCACACGACGTAATCCACGCCCGGCGGAGATGGCGTGAAGCATTTGCAGAGGAGGAGGCCACCGCAGCAATCCATGACTTTGAAACCATGGGTATAGCCGCCGTCACGCGGGAAAGGGAGGGATGGATCGGCCAGGGGCCGCAGGTGATAGATGTTGCGAGAAGTGCCACAAAAGAAGCCAGCGAGGGTCTGCGGCAACCGCCTGAGGAGGTCGCGGTCGGAGCAGAGGGCACGCCATGATGGCGACACACACCGGAAGCGGCAGAGGGAACGGTAGGGCACCCGCGCCAGGATCTCCATAAGGAGCTCTTCCGGGATGGTCGCCACCGGCTGGGACATCTGTTCCATTCCTTCCTGAGGCAACGGCGGAATTTGGGGACGAGAAGAAGAGTTGTTTTCTATGGGTATATTTATAGTACTACAAAAATCAAATCTTATATAATCGAAATTTGAGAAAAAACCGGTCTCTGTTTTTTTTTGACTTTTTACTAGTTGATGGTTATATTTAGTAAAAAAATATCATCCAAATCTTAAATATAATCTGAATTTTATTATACAAATTTTAACAAGAATTAATGTTAGAAATTTTATCTTTGGTTTTTTACTTCTAGGTGTAGATCTTACTCATTGATTGTTATTTTTAGTAAAACTTAATTATCTGAAACTTAATTATAATTTGAATTTTAACAAGAATCAATGTTAGAAAATCGGTCTCTGATTTTGATTTCGAGGTGAAGATCTTACTGATCGATGGTTATATTTAGTAAAAAAATATCATCCAGATCTTAAATATAATCTGAATTTTATTATACAATCTTTTAACAAAAATTAATATGTTAGAAAATCTGTCATTGGTTTTTTTACTTCTAGATGTTGATCTTACATCTTATTAGAATTTAATTATTCAAATCTTAAATATAATCCGAATCTTGACAAGAACCAATGGTAGAAAAATTGTCTTTTCCTTCTAGGTGTACATATTACTCATCGATGGTTATATTTAGTAAAATTTGATTATGTAAATCTTAGACATAATCTGAATTTTATTACCCGGATCTTAACAATAATCAATCATATGAAATCGGTTTGTTGTTTTCACTTCTAGGTGTAGATCTTACTCGTCGATGGTTATATTTAGTAAAATTTTATTATCCAAAACTTAAATATAATTTTCATAGACCAAACATCACTTGGTGAAATTTGGCGTTTGATTCTACCTCCCGCCTTTTTTCTTTTTGAGTGCATTGTTGTTTCTTGGATTTTCTTGAATCCTTGGCAAAAGGCTGACACACATGTGGCGGTCGATCGGACGGCTTTTATGGGCTCCATCCAACGGCTAGGAGAGGCGGTCGTTCTTTTCAAATCAACACTGGGCTGACACGTCGCCCCCCACCCCCCAATTCCATTTTTTACTGTCAAGCACGAGTATATATTTGTTTTACATACTTTGTTACTTTCAACAATTGGTGGATTTTATTGGCTATTAAGGAGCATCAAGTGGATACAAACTCAAAGAGCACACAGTCAACCTCTGTATAGTTATGATGCACATAGTCAACACTAATGCACACATATAAAAATACACCAACAAATAGCAAAGTCATATAAGACCAAAGCTATGTGTAGGCGAGTAACAAAGAAAAAATAAAGTGGTCAGGAACATGATCGGCAAACTACAACAATGACCATATTTACACCAACCATCTTTACACCACGCAGACAACGAGGCTCTTTAATAGTAACGCCTTCAAGAAGGAAACAACATTCAAATGCAGAAATCGCCGGATCCAAGTACCATGGCCGGAATCTAGGCTTTCACCCCAAACACAACTAGCAGAGCCGAAGAGCTCATTATCAATATGATATATTTGAGTTCCACTCCCGTCACCATTGTTGCTATAGGTAGCGTGGTAAGTGCTACCTCTTGAGCTTGCGTTGGTTTTCCCCGAAGAGGAGAGGATGATGCAGCAAAGTAGCGTAAGTATTTCCCTCAGTTTTTGAGAACCAATGTATCAATCCAGTAGGAGGCCACGCTCAAGTCCCTCGTACCTGCACAAAACGGTAGCTACTCGCAAACAACGTGATTAGGGGTTGTCAATCCCTTCGCGGTCACTTACGAGAGTGATATCCCCGTGAAGGGATTGACAACCCCTAATCGCGTTGTATAGTCAACACAAATGCACACATATAAAAATACACCAACAAATAGCAAAGTCATATAAAACCAAAGCTATGTATAGGCGAGTAACAAAGAAAAACCAAAGTGGTCAGGAACGTGATCGGCAAACTACAACAATAACCACATTTGCATTAACCATCTTTACACGATGCAAACAACGAGGCTTTTCAATAGTAATGTCTTCAAGAAGGAAACAACATTCAAATGCAGAAGTCGCCGGATCCAGGTACCATGGCCGGAATCTAGGCTTTCAAGTACCAAGGAGCCGGACGTAAGCACCAAGCCACGCCATGAGCGCCAATAGCGAAAGTTGCAAGGATCCATCGTCGTCCCATGTCAGGTACCTCCCCGCCCTTGCAGCCAGATGGTTTGGGGCAGATGGGTGCATGCATTGCCGGTCCGGTTTTTCTGGACCAGGTCAAACACCAGATCGGGCGAGCTGGAGGCCACGATCCAGCCCCTCCACACGGGAGCACTACCTCGTCGGCACCATGCCACTAGTAGAAAAGGGTCAGATGTGAAGCATATTATTGCCGGTTTGATTTTGAGCCGGCACTAATGTGTGCATTAGTGCCGGTTCCAATGGCTAGCCGGCCGCTCTTATTAGTAGTGGTTCGTGGTGAACCTTTAGCACCGGTTCGTGCCACGAACCGGTACTAAAGTGAGTGGTGGCAGGATGTTGTCAGTCTGGGCCCCTCAAGCAGCTTTAGTACCGGTTCGTATCACAAACCGGTACTAAAGGTCGTCCTACATAAACCATTCGTCCACCCGAGCTCGCTCTGTTCTTCCCCTTTTCCCTTTCCTCTCTGTTCTTCCCCTCTTCCTCTCAAGCTCATCACACATTTTGCCAAAAATTTGTCAAGATTTGAAGGCCCCCATCCATTCAAATGATCACAAAGGTTAGCAACTTTGTCCTTTCATCTCTCATTGCTAGATTAGCTCTTATAATGCTTTATATAGTGATTGATTTGTGAGTTTAGTAATTTGGAAGGAATTATATGTGCTAGTATTTGATTTATATACAATTTGAGGTCAAAAATAACACTTAGTTTGTATATGTAGGTGTGGTTTACTTAGTGCCTTCTAAATCTCCGTTGTAACCACAGTCGATCGCCCGCACCGTCCCGTCGCCGGCACCACCTTGTGGTGAGCCTCTTGTTCATGAATGTTTTACATTACCAAATTTATGTTTGTGTGATTTGGATATATAGTTACTCGTATAATTATCATACCCGTACGTTGTTTGTTATACATAGTGCCATGGTTTTGATATCCGTCCCCGTCGGCCCTCGTCCTTGTTATGATTCGGATGTGGTATATTCTCTTTTAAAGAACACACAACCAGCCTCTGTATAGTTATGATGTACATAGCCAACACTAATGCACACATATAAAAATACACCAACAAATAGCAAAGTCATATAAGACCAAAGCTATGTGTAGGCGAGTAACAAAGAAAAAATAAAGTGGTCAGGAACATGATCGGCAAACTACAACAATGACCATATTTACACCAACCATCTTTACACCACGCAGACAACGAGGCTCTTTAATAGTAACGCCTTCAAGAAGGAAACAACATTCAAATGCAGAAATCGCCGGATCCAAGTACCATGGCCGGAATCTAGGCTTTCACCCCAAACACAACTAGCAGAGCCGAAGAGCTCATTATCAATATGATATATTTGAGTTCCACTCCCGTCACCATTGTTGCTATAGGTAGCGTGGTAAGTGCTACCTCTTGAGCTTGCGTTGGTTTTCCCCGAAGAGGAGAGGATGATGCAGCAAAGTAGCGTAAGTATTTCCCTCAGTTTTTGAGAACCAATGTATCAATCCAGTAGGAGGCCACGCTCAAGTCCCTCGTACCTGCACAAAACGGTAGCTACTCGCAAACAACGTGATTAGGGGTTGTCAATCCCTTCGCGGTCACTTACGAGAGTGATATCCCCGTGAAGGGATTGACAACCCCTAATCGCGTTGTATAGTCAACACAAATGCACACATATAAAAATACACCAACAAATAGCAAAGTCATATAAAACCAAAGCTATGTATAGGCGAGTAACAAAGAAAAACCAAAGTGGTCAGGAACGTGATCGGCAAACTACAACAATAACCACATTTGCATTAACCATCTTTACACGATGCAAACAACGAGGCTTTTCAATAGTAATGTCTTCAAGAAGGAAACAACATTCAAATGCAGAAGTCGCCGGATCCAGGTACCATGGCCGGAATCTAGGCTTTCAAGTACCAAGGAGCCGGACGTAAGCACCAAGCCACGCCATGAGCGCCAATAGCGAAAGTTGCAAGGATCCATCGTCGTCCCATGTCAGGTACCTCCCCGCCCTTGCAGCCAGATGGTTTGGGGCAGATGGGTGCATGCATTGCCGGTCCGGTTTTTCTGGACCAGGTCAAACACCAGATCGGGCGAGCTGGAGGCCACGATCCAGCCCCTCCACACGGGAGCACTACCTCGTCGGCACCATGCCACTAGTAGAAAAGGGTCAGATGTGAAGCATATTATTGCCGGTTTGATTTTGAGCCGGCACTAATGTGTGCATTAGTGCCGGTTCCAATGGCTAGCCGGCCGCTCTTATTAGTAGTGGTTCGTGGTGAACCTTTAGCACCGGTTCGTGCCACGAACCGGTACTAAAGTGAGTGGTGGCAGGATGTTGTCAGTCTGGGCCCCTCAAGCAGCTTTAGTACCGGTTCGTATCACAAACCGGTACTAAAGGTCGTCCTACATAAACCATTCGTCCACCCGAGCTCGCTCTGTTCTTCCCCTTTTCCCTTTCCTCTCTGTTCTTCCCCTCTTCCTCTCAAGCTCATCACACATTTTGCCAAAAATTTGTCAAGATTTGAAGGCCCCCATCCATTCAAATGATCACAAAGGTTAGCAACTTTGTCCTTTCATCTCTCATTGCTAGATTAGCTCTTATAATGCTTTATATAGTGATTGATTTGTGAGTTTAGTAATTTGGAAGGAATTATATGTGCTAGTATTTGATTTATATACAATTTGAGGTCAAAAATAACACTTAGTTTGTATATGTAGGTGTGGTTTACTTAGTGCCTTCTAAATCTCCGTTGTAACCACAGTCGATCGCCCGCACCGTCCCGTCGCCGGCACCACCTTGTGGTGAGCCTCTTGTTCATGAATGTTTTACATTACCAAATTTATGTTTGTGTGATTTGGATATATAGTTACTCGTATAATTATCATACCCGTACGTTGTTTGTTATACATAGTGCCATGGTTTTGATATCCGTCCCCGTCGGCCCTCGTCCTTGTTATGATTCGGATGTGGTATATTCTCTTTTAAAGAACACACAACCAGCCTCTGTATAGTTATGATGTACATAGCCAACACTAATGCACACATATAAAAATACACCAACAAATAGCAAAGTCATATAAGACCAAAGCTATGTGTAGGCGAGTAACAAAGAAAAAATAAAGTGGTCAGGAACATGATCGGCAAACTACAACAATGACCATATTTACACCAACCATCTTTACACCACACAGACAACGAGGCTCTTTAATAGTAACGCTTTCAAGAAGGAAACAACATTCAAATGCAGAAGTCGCCGGATCCAAGTACCATGGCCGGAATCTAGGCTTTTCACCCTGAAGAATCAATCCGAGCATATCCGAGAAATGACTCCAACAAGGTAACGACATTAAAACATCGTAATCCCGGTATAACCAGCTCGGGTGAGACCTAGCCTTTCAGCACGGAGCTCACGATCGGCTGCTCGAGTAGCACCATCGGAGTCACTCTAAGTGTTGTCGCCACCATTTTTCCGCGTACAAAGCAAATACGTTAACAAACGTTAACTCATCAAGTGGCCATCAGCCAAGCACATGAAAACAAATACGTTAACTCATCAAGTGGCTAGCTACGTTCACATAACTAACAGTAGAATAAAAGTCTTCGAATTCTCCATACATTGTTCATCATATCAAACAGGGCATGCACCAGAAGACCATGAAACAGGAATATCAAATCGAAGTAGGGGCAAAACATTTCCAAGCAACTTACCCCATAACTACAGATCTGGCCCATATTCAAAATCTTTATTTATTTATTGTGAGGGCGCTGGTCACATGTCTTTCAGTGACTATCTGGTAGTTGAGCATTCAGCAAAACAGGGAGTGTAAGGATGATTCGCTTCACGGTAGTATTCTTCTTGGTTGTAGACAACATGTACCTTCCGGCTATCCATAGCGTACGACATGAATCTTCCTTCCATCTCATCTATGAAGAAAATCAAATCACAGTCCGGATGGATACCAATCAATGTATAGGACTCCCCATATCCACGAAGATGCCTTCGCCTTCCTAGCAGTTCTGAAATGCTTGCAGTATGCTTCAGGGTCCAGTGTCCACTAGCATAATCCTTAAGAACCCAAACTGAGAGTAGCCTGCCGTTATCATTAACGTGATCAATCTTCACAGCGTGCAAGCGCCTTTGAGACTGGCCGATGCATCCCTGGCAAAGGAACGGCCTCGGAATTTCCTGCCAAGTCTTGCCGTCCATGTCCACGGTGACAGCCTTAGGAGCCGAAAGATGCAGAGTGCCATCCAGGAAGACAGAATCAGCTGCCTCATAGAAACCAACACTAGTTTCTTGAGGCCACCCACTCTGCTTTGAAGTCCATCTTCTGGTCTGGGACGAGTAGATCTCAACTCCAGTTAGTTGGTCGTCATTGCCGTGATGCCGCAGTAACACAAAGACGGTGAAGCGGGAGGGATCAGCTGGGTCATGGCCCAGACGGAGCAAGTTCCCCGAGTGCAGCCCCTCGGTGCGAGGCAAGACGCTCCACTTCTCGGTGGCCGGATTGCAGACCAGATAATCCACTTGTCGGTGGGACTGGGTGGGCGAAGTGAAGCACGCGCAGAGGAGGAGTCCCCCACAGCAATCCACGAGTATGAAGCCATGGGTATAGCCGCCGCCCCGCACCCGCAGGAAAGGGAGAGACGGATCGACCAGCGGCCGGAAAATTGAGGAAACGTATCTCTCTCTCAAATTGTCGTCGAGGGCGTGGCATAAGCTGTCCTCGCGGAGGTCGTCGAGGGCAGAAGAAGCCGGAGAGGGTCTGCGGCGACCGCCTGAGGAGGCCGGGGTCGGAGCAGAGGGCGCGCCACGACGGCGACACGCACCGGAAGCGGCAGAGGGACCGGTAGGGCACCCGCGCCAGGACCTCCACGAGGAGCTCTTCGGGGAGGCTGCTTGCCGCCCGCCTGGACACCTCTGCCATCCCGTCTCCCAGAGATTTTGGCGACTGCGGCAGCCGCAGCTGGCACGGCGGCGGTGTATGGGTAGGCCGTAGGTGTGGGGAATTTCGGGAGGAGGCAGAGAGTGAAGGTAGGAAAAATAAATCTAGGGCCAATTCTTTTGACGGCTTAAAGAAAATAAGCCGCCTCCTTCCCAGCCTTTTTCATAAGCCGTTCAATAAAACTTCTAAACTAGTTATGGGATAACTAATTTAGAAGTCTCAACAAATTTAGGGAGCGACTTATTTTTTAAGCTGGGGATTAAGTTGCCCAAAAGAATTACCCTCTGATGCTAGCAAGAAGTGTCTTCTGATGTTCTCTCTCTTTTTTAACAACAGAAATGTCTTCGGGTGTTTTCTCTAAACAAGAATCACTTGTGGTATTTTTTCTAAGACTTTATTACTATTCAAATCTTAAAAAGAATATTTTGTTGTACATTTTGGAAATTTACATCCAAATTTTTAACATAATCTCTTTATAGAAAAATCGGATGTGGATAAATCAACTTTGATTTTGTTTAACGAGGCAAACAATCCACTAGATCCAACCCATCGCGGAAATCCATGACTATTATTTTACTATATTCATAGTGTCACTGTGTATGTGTAACTCAATAGTTTTTTAAGGTGCCTGATCTTGTATGTAGGCCTTGCATTGAATGAAAGATGTTTCACATAGACCGATGTCACACATATCTCTGAGTCTATGTTACTACCTTTATTATGGGTAGTGTCATATGTGTGTTAACATAGATATGTTCATTTATTACTTTGTAGACTCATTTTACATCGGGAAGTGCTATGTGATGGTAACATGTTAGAGCAAGTACAATAGGTCTAGTCAGCCGGCTATAAGCAGTACCACGTCACAAAAAATCACTGCTGGAAGAGAGACAGTGAAAGAAAAAGAAGGGAGCGGGCGCTCCAGCTACAGCCCGCTGCATCGTGAGATACAAGAAAAGCAACAATATGCAGCGGTGTGAGCAGGCGTTCCTTTCCCTTCCACCAATCAATATTGTATACCTGCCTCTCTTTACATGCAGACATTAAATAGTACTAGCTAGCATACAACCAAACTATTGTATTAGTAGGCTTTTATACAGGCTTTATATGATGTGGCATTGGCATATACCCAGCGGTAGGCTTTGTTATTAACCATGCTCTTATGTTACTCTATTTGTCTCTCTCCTCATTAACTACATGCCACCTCACCATTTTTGTTTATGTGGCATCTATGTTACTACTTATGTTACTTCCTATGACCAGGCTAAGGCCTCTTCCAATGCAAAGGTGCTTAGATGAGGTGCTAAGTTCATTAAATAGCTTACTTGTTGTTGTTAAGCTCATTTTATTTAATGAGTTAGCACCTAAAGTCTTTCATGCATTGGTTAAGTTGTTCCATTTAAGTGGTTGGCCTAGGTTCACGTGCTTGGCATTGGTTCTTCCTGGGATCATCAAAGTGCTCTCTCTCCTCCTTAATTGTTGTGCCATGTCATTTTTTTGCTTATGTGGCATGTTAGCACCTGTTCATGGTGGAGCACTGGGAAGGGCCTTAGTGGTTTAAAATAATTAACACCAAGCACATGTTCTTGGTGCAAATAGGTAAAATAATTACAAGTATTTAGTGCTCCCTCCTTCCCTCCCGTAATATAAGACCTTATTATATCAAATATGTGAGTATATTTGAGCCATCAAGGACGAAGCACGCCTCTGGGCTTAGGCCGGCGCCGCCGCGATTACCAACATCATCCCGGAGCGCTAGGTTAGGATAGTCTTGGGGATGAGCAACCCCGTTTGTTTGCTCGACGCCCACTTCCATGCCTTTCTCTTGTGTACATGGCATAGTGTGTCGTCCTAATCCTATGCTGTAAACATTCTCCTTCTATCAATGGAAAGATACGCATCCTTAGCGTATTCGTGAAATTTTTTTTGATGTAATAGGGTCTTATATTATGGGAGGAGGGAGTAGCGGCTTAGGCACAAGTTGGTGACATGCAAGTATGTGAGTGTTGTCCTTTGATTTTTCCAATATAGTGTTCTTGACTTTTGGTAATCATTATGATCATATCATAAAATATGAATGTAGACATAAGTGACTTTTTTTCGAAAGTGCTTTTTTGATCTCGAGCTCACATGCTCCCTCATGAACAATACAATAAAAAATAGTAAAAATTCAAAAAAAAATATGAAATTTTTTGTGATCCACATTGATGAATGTTTTCACTGTGTGCAAAATTTTGTGATGAAATGACATCCGTGGAAATGTGAAAAAAAAATGAAATCGATGCTTCCAACAATAGTCTTTTCGAAGCATCAATTTTGTTTTTTGCCCACATTTTCACGAATGTCATTTCATCACAGATTTTTGCATGCAATGAAAACATTCATCTATGTTTATCACAGAAGACACAGAATTTTTTGATTTTTTTACTATTTTTTATTTTACTGTTCGTGAGAGAGCGTGTGAACTCAGGTGCAAAAACTCCACTTCCACTTTTTTTTCATGAACTCCTGTACTTGATGGTAACATGTCAGTATTCAGTGTAAAAGTTAGTGCTCAATATTTTCCTAACAAGATAAGTCATTAATTATCTAATGGACTTAGGTGCACGCTAGTTATCTGATTGTTTTTGTTTTTAGCAACATGTTTATCTTAGTGTTCAATGTAAAAGTTGGGTGCTTTACCTTTCTTTACCTGGATTATCAAAATAAATCAGAGTTTCTTAAGGTGCTGGTTCGACAGTTACATGAAAGTAGACAGAAGAATCAGCACATTATGGATTATCCAGTCCCATCTTGACATTTCCAAGTTATCATTATTCATCCCGCAAGAAAAGTTATAAGTATTCCTCTGCTCCATCTTTATCTGTCCTTTTACAGTAACGATCTTTATCTGTTGTTACACCAAAAGAACTCACACCTGAATAGTTTCGTTGAACATCTCATGCCAGATTACCCAGAAAGTTGATCAGAGCAAATACGATTAATGCCATCTTTATTTCGTAAGTATACGCCAAAAACAAAATTGCATCCCCTTTCAGAAACTGTTGAGAGTGGAGGAAACTATAGTAGGGAAGTAATTAATCTGAATACATGTAGAACAAGTACTGTGGGTGAAACATAAGGTAAATATATTGCTACAATACGTCCGCAGGCTTTTGACACTAATCAAAATCACTCGAAGCAACAAAAGGCATTAGGCCAGGTAACCCCTAAATTACACTCCTAGCAAGAAAACTGACAAAATTGGCATGACCAGATGATAATTTATTCACAGAAAAGAAAGAGAGCACGAAAACAACATTTTACCGGCGTAATGAACAACCAAGCAGACTAACATGTAACCATCCTTTGCTAATCAGTCGTCAGTCGTTGCCCAGCACCCTGAAGTTCACATGAATATCAGAGACTAAACAAATCAAGTGCAGCGCAGACATCTTCATGTTCTGCAGCAAATCCATTTCTAAGTAACCACAGCTCATATAGCTGCAACAAGACACTAGAAGCAACAAAATGTATCTTCATTACAGCTCAGGACAGGAGCAGATTCTATCTAATCAAATCCTTGTGAGTGGGCATTAACATTACATAATCAGCCGAGTGTTAAGTTGGGATCATATCATTCCTTAAACTTCCGCCACTTCAGAAGAAGCAGAAGCACGTCACTTCACTTCCGCCTCGCAGCGCAATTGAGGTAGTCATGGTCGCCATGTTTTTAAGGCGGCCTTACGGGGACGCTTAGACGCCATGACATAATTATGCTGCTGTAACTGGCCAAACTCATATCGCAGACATATGTATATATAACGGAGGATTTGCTGGCAGCAGTG
Organism: Triticum urartu; assembly: GCF_003073215.2. Taxonomy (NCBI): domain Eukaryota; kingdom Viridiplantae; phylum Streptophyta; class Magnoliopsida; order Poales; family Poaceae; genus Triticum; species Triticum urartu. Next base: position 40,405,795 of record NC_053024.1, read on the forward strand.
TGATTAACGACCAATCAGATCAACATGTAACCATAAAACCATTCCGTTGCTAGTCAGCCGTTGCCCAACAGATTCAGTACGAATAATACACCTACGTTCAGATAAACACCAGAGGAGACTGAACAGATCAACAAGTGTAGACACCTTAATGTTCTGCAGCAAGCCCATTTCTAAGATAAGTAATAACTAGCGGCCATTACAGCTCGCATAACTGTAAAAGCATCACTAAAGCAACAAAAGGCATTGCCATGTGAGCAGAATCTACCTAACTAAATCATACTATCTAGGTATTAACACAACATAATTTCACTGGCTGTTAGTTGGAGCCATCGCATTCATCTTTCCTCAGAATAAGTCGAAGCGTGCCTCTCAGGGCAGTTGCGGTAGTCATGATTGAGTACATATTCCTTACAGCCTTCGTTTTTTCTGTGGCTTTGCCTGGTACACAGGAGGATCTAGTCAGTGATAAATATAACAACTGCTTGTAAGTGGAAAAAATGATTCCAACGGAGGACATGGCATGGTCATATGATAGCTAAATGGATGATTTTACTGGCAATAAAAGAAAGAATACCATCAGGACAAGTCGTGTGCAGCTCTAAAAATTATTACAGTGTAAAGATTAAGATACGCTAGTCATATCGATTTTTGGGACATGTCAATGAGAAATATCAATATGGAGGTTGCTTGCTTAACGCATACATTATATCATCCGGATAAAAATAAATGTGATGGCCCTAGGAATACAAGGGCTAAGGCAGAATGAAAAGTAATATGTAATACACAGAACATCTGCAGCTGGCTCAGTAGTCAAGACAGTGGGATTAGTTATTCAACCATATTTTACAAATTTGCCTATGAAGCAATTAATCTAGAGGCACACGGGTACGAGTAGAATTCCGTGTAGAGCTTACCGTCTTCCTGTAGTACTCATTTTCAGCTCTCAACTCTTCATTCTGCTTCTTCAAAGACTTGTTCTCCTCTGTCTTGAAATGCAACTCCAGTTCGAGCCTCTGATGTGTTCGACTCATGATGAAACTGCTGTGTTCTATAAGTACAGATTGCAACAAGGTGTGATCAACACTTCTTTATACCTTGACCTTCTTCGTTCTGGATCTCATTTCCGGTAGCCTGCGGTTCGTATCGTTCGGCGGTTGCTGTTCTCTTCATTCCCTGCAGCCCGCCTCCAATCTGAACATAGCTGTCCTCAGAAACATGCTCGGCTGCACTTAAACATTCCATTCGCACACCACTCAAAATGTAGTAATTCTCAGAGATAACAAAGCACACATTCTAATTCTACTCATGATGAACTGCATACATGGATATTATGTTCTATAAGTAACAGTTGCAAGAAGGGGTGGTCAATACTTGTTTATACCTTCATCTTCAGAAGCCCGTGGTGTATTTAGTTTGGCGTCTCCTTCTATGTTCCTTCCCTGCAGCTCACCTTCACGCGGAAAACGGCTATCCTCAGAAACCCCCTCCTCTGCAACAGACATTTTCCATTTGCAACACCACTCAGGTTTCAAAAATCCAATCAATCTCACAGATATAGCACCAATTGCATGGAAAATCAAGAACATCGTCGATCTACACTACAGCTAGTACTAATTGCAGGAACATTTGAGTTTACGATCCAGTGGTACCAAATGCTCTGCTCCTGGGAACTGGTTTTTCTAGAGGGCGTGGAAACTGTGTTGACTGCATAGAAACCAAACGCATTTGGCTGATCGTTGACCAGGATTCAAACTGTGGAGTCGATGATTCAACGATTTCCCCGAGAAAACCCTAAATCAGGGTCTGAACCCCCGAAAAATCCCCCAATCTATCGGGGAAGCATCCTAGAAGCCGCTTGCGATTTCCGGAGCTGCGAGCCATGCGAGATGGAGGCGGCGAGAAATCGAAGCAAGGGGTGACCGTCCACGGCGATAGAAAATGAAAATGTAATTAAGGAAGTGCGTGCGAGTGAGACTCCCGCTTAATTACCGTCGCAATCGCCGGCGGCGCCCTCCCTCCCGGCGGGCGCGTGGGCCTCCGACGCCGTCTCCTCGCCCGCATTCTCCTCCTGCTGCTGCTGCCCCTGCTCGAAACCGGAATCGGAGTCCGTCCCGTCTTCATCGTCGTCTTGCCCTTGGTCGACGGCGACGCCATTGTTGAATGTCTCCCACCACTTTTTGAAGTCGTCAGGTACGTCGGCGGCGGTGGTGGCCATGCGGATGTTGGCCGGAGCGAAAGCGGAAGACTCTCGTGCTTCTCACTCTCCCCGTCTCTCTCAGGAGTCCGGTTGTGATTTGCGAGTGGTGGGTGCGGACTGACGACGAAATTATCGAGTTTACTTAACTTTTCACCTTTCCACTGTACCCACGCGCTGCAATTCCATTCCATTTTCCTAAAGAAAAAAAATCAAAATGCTACTCAAAGAAGCATCGGTATTCATTTCATTCCTGCGACTAAAGCATCTGTATTCTAAACTCCCCCTCCGAAGTTTTTCTCTAATGCGATGCTTTGTGTTGCTACACAGAGCATAGGAGCCGGCCGCTGCTTCTACAAGTTCATGGGTTTTTGTAAGGTGATGGATAATGAAGGGGAATCGATCTATTACAGCTCTCCAAAGTAGTAGCAATTTCGATCGAATACAGGGTTCAGTTTCTTGCAGAAAGGGAAACTACAGGAAGATATCTAGGTAGCCGCCGCCGGGTTCTGCTTTGATCCTCTGGATGCCCCTTCTCGTGGGCGAGTTGCGCTTAAGTAGATGAGGTCTTGGTCGCTACCCACCCTGGGCCGTAGTAGCGAGAATTGGGCTTGTGTCCGCGGCTGGGCCGCGCACTCCTGGGCTGGACCTCTCCTGCAGGTGGGGCTCCTTCGTCAGCGACGCTGACATCCCCCCCTTCTTTGCATGAGGCTTGCCCCCAAGCCTCAGCCTGCGGGAATCGATGCTGGAGTGCCTCTTTGTCTTCCCAGGTGTGCCCGAGACCGGTGCCCGCCGACCACTCCACCTGCACTTGCTCACACATCGTTCCATGCTTCTTGCGTCATCGAGTTTGGAGAATCTTGACAGGAATGGCCAGATCATTAGTACCAAGTGGAAGTTCAGAATGGACCGGCGTACCAGGGAGGAGTGCCTTGCGAAGCTGAGAGACGTGAAAGACTGGGTGCACTGTTGCTTGTGGCGGGAGCTGGATCTTGTAGGCGACCTCATTGATACGCTGGATGATCGGGAACGGACCATAATACTTGAATGACAACTTGTGGTTGGCACGAGGGGAAATTGAAGATTGAACATACGGCTGCAACTTCAGGAAAACTTGGTCACCCACCTCAAAAGTGCGCTCAGATCGCCGTTTATTAGCCTGTGTCTTCATGCATTGCCGTGCCCTGTTGAGGTGTTGTTGGATCAGTTCTTGCATCACCCCGCGTTCTTCTAGCCATGCCTGAAGTGATGGTACTGAACATGTAGTACTTGCCGAAAGCCCCCATTGTCACGGTTCATGCCCGAACATAGCCTTGAACGGGCTCATCCCAATAGCCGAGTGAAGAGAGGTGTTATACCAGAACTGGGCTAGTGGTGTCCAGAAGCTCCAGCGCCGTGGACAAGCATGCGTGAAACAGCGGAGGAACGTCTCCAAACATTGATTAACGCGTTCCGTTTGACCATCAGTTTGGGGATGATTGGCTGTGCTCAGTCAAAGGTCAGTCCCTGCATATTTGAAGAGCTCCTGCCAAAAATGGCTTGTGAACACCGGATCACGATCAGATATTATGGCTTGAGGGAATCCATGGATCTTGTAAATCTGATTCATGTAAAGGTGAGCAACTTTTGCAGCAGTGTAAGGATGCGCTAGCGGCAGGAAGTGAGCAAACTTGGTTCTCTTATCCACAATAACCCATAGACAGTTGAAGGCCCCTGATTGTGGCAATCCGTCAATGAAATCCATGGAGATGAGCTCCCACGGTTCAGTAGGAATGGGAAGTGGTAAGAGCAGACCTGGGGACGCTGAATGATCCGGCTTTGCTTGCTAGCAAATGGTGCAGCACTTGATGTAATGAAGTATCTGACTTTTCATCTTGGGCCATGCAAACAGGCGTCTGATGCGTGAGTATGTTGCTGGGAATCCCGAATGGCCACCCAGCGCGCTGTCGTGAAAGGCACAGATGATACACTATTGTAACTCTGTCGACCCGCCCAGCCAAATACGATCTCTGAAGTGTATGACTCCCTGCTGCAAAGAGAATCGGCCCTTAGGATCCTTGCGAAGCGCCAACTGTTCAAGGAGTCGAAGTGCCTGGGGGTTTGTGTTATAACTAGCCAGGAGCTCATCGAGCCAGGCCGGCTGACAAGTGGTGATTGCTGCCAGAGTTTCAGCAGGCTTCGCGCGCGACAAAGCGTCAGCTGCGCTGTTGTCTGTACCTTTCTGGTACTTAATCTGGTAACGCAAGCCCAATAGCTTTGTGAAGGCCTTTTGCTGCCATGGAGTGGTCAGCCGCTGCTCCTCCAAGTGTACTAAACTGCGCTGATCCGTAAGTATTATGAACTCAGCGTGTTGTAGGTATGGTCTCCATTGCTCAACCGCTACCAGAATTGCCAGGTACTCCTTTTCGTAAGCTGACAAACCACGGTACCTTGGTGAGAGGGCCTTGCTGATGAAAGCTATTGGATGACCATGTTGTTGCAGTACAACACCGATCCCCATGTCACTGGCGTCAGTCTCGACTGTGAACTGCTGCTTGAAGTTCGGTAAAGCCAGAACTGGTGCAGAAATAAGTTGTTGTAGTAGCCTGAATGCTGTTTCAGTGGTTGGAGTCCAGACGAAAGGTACCCCTTTCTTGAGAAGGTTAAAGAGTGGACGAGCTATAATCCCAAAAATTTTAACAAAGCGACGGCAATAACCGGCCAAACCCAGAAAGCTCCGCACCGCCTTGACATCAGTGGGTACTGCCCAATTGGAGATTGCTTTGATCTTCTCCGGATCCGTGGCTACTCTGGTGGCACTGATGACATGACCCAGGTATGAAATTCGTTGTTGTCCAAAAGCACACTTCGATAGTTTCACCTTCCAGCTGTCACGGCGCAGTAGAGAAAGCACCTCTCTAAGCTTGGCCACATGCTCCTGAAGTGTCTTACTGTGCACCAGGATGTCGTCGAAGAAGAACAACACTCCCTTATGTACGACTGGCTTCAGAGTACCGTGTATGGCTCAATTAAAGGTGCCGGGTCCTCCAGCTAAACCAAACGAGAGGACCTTGAATTTGTAGTGATCGGAGTGTGTTTGAAAAGCAGTCTTATGTTCTTCGCCCTCTGCCAGACGGATCTGATGATATCCAGCACGAAGGTCCAGCTTGGTAAACCAGCACGACCCAAAAAGCTCATCCAACAATTCTTCTATGACAGGTACAGGGTATTTGGCCACATTAGTCAGAGCATTTAGATGCCGGTAGTCAACGCAGAGGCGCCATGTGCCGTCTTTCTTCTTCACCAGAATCACTGGAGAAGAAAAAGCACTTGTGTTGGGTTGTATGATGCCAGATCTGAGCAATTCTTCCACCTGCGCTTCAATTTCATCCTTGTGATCAGGTTTATGATGGTAAGGCCGAATGTGAACCGGATGGGCACCAAGGATCAATGGTATCCGATGGTCACAAGCTCGGCGAGGAGGCAGTCCTTGCGGTTCTCCGAACACATCAGTAAATTCAGACAATACTTGCTGAATAGGAGCTGGTATTGATTGTTGTTGCTCTTCCCCGGAGTGACTGCACACACTTGCACTATGTGAGATATGGCCCCTTTCTTGCAGAGTGCTTGCAACTAGATGCTGTTGATAGTCAAACAAGTGGAGGAAGATGCTTCATGACCCCTGAGACTCACGACTCCTGTTGGTGACTGGAACTCCAGAAATTTGGCTCGCCAATCGACTGTCATGGGACTGTGGGCCTCTAACCAATCCATTCCCAAAATGGCGTCGTATGTGCCCAAGGCGAGAATCTTCATGTCAGTAGCAAATTCATGCCCCTGTGTATGCCAGGCGCATTGGCGGACCATCGAAGTGCAGAACAATTCACCACCCTCAGCCACCTTAACCTTGCATGCTGTGCTTAAAGGTTGCACTCCCCCGAGATGCTTTGCAAGCTCTTGATTGACAAATGAAGTGGAACTACCGGAGTCCACTAGCATGAGCACCTCATGGCCTTGAATCCAAGCTTGCAGCTGAAAAGCTTTAGCAGAAACTCCTCCTGACAGAGCAGAACGCGAGATGGCACAAACTGATTCTGTGGATTCTCCTGCTGGTCCGGCCTCATCGTCACCGCCAACTGTGCTGATACCAAAGAGCTCCAGGAGCTCCTCGACCACATGCAATTGTACTGACGTGGGGCAAACTTGGTCATGGCCCCAGCGTTCGCCACACTTGAAGCAGAGCCCCCGTGCACGTCGGTAGTCGCGGAGGGCTTTGACCTTGGCGAGGTCCGAGCGTGGTTCGCCCGGCCGAACGCCCTCGGCTCGAGCTCCTTCCACGCCGCGCTGATCTGTTGCAGCCGTTGAAGAAGATGGACGATGCAGTGGTGGAGGTAGAGGCAACGGTGCAGGGCCACACGGTAGCGTGTCAGGTGGTCGCGACGTAGATGGTTGCCCCGCATCGCCAAACGCTCCGTGAATCACCTCCTCTTGCAGCAGCGCCAGGGAGCAAGCCATATCCAGATCGGGCGGCCTTTGCACCAAGACCACCGCCCGTAT